>NC_064811.1:182367965-182667965 GCF_023721935.1 Panthera uncia
ATACCACATCTTCTTTATCCATTAGTCAGTCAATGGATACTTGGGCTCTATCCATAGTTTATTATTTATAATTCTGCTATAAATATTGGGGTGCATGTACCCCTTCAAATCTGTATTTTGTCTTCTTTGGGGAAATGCCTAATAGTGCAATTGCTGGGTTGTAGGGTAGCTCTATTTTTAGTTTCTTGAGGAACCTCCATACTGTTCTCTAGAGTGCCTGCACCAGTTCGCATTCCCACTAATAGTACAAAAAGATTCCTCTTTCTCCACATCCTCATCAATACCTGTTGTTTCATGCGTTGTTAATTTCAGCTATTCTGACAGATGTGAGGTAGTATCTCATTGTGGTTTTCATTTGTATTTCCTTGATGATGAGTGATGTTGAGCATCTTTTCATGTGTCTGTTAGTCATCTGGATGTCTTCTTTGGAGAAGTTTCTATTCATGCCTTCTGCCCATTTGTTAACTGGTTTATTTGTTTATTGGCTGTTGAGTATGCTAAGGTCTTTAGATTTTTGATACTAACGCTTTATCTGATATGTCATTTGAAAACATCTCCCATTCCATTGGTTGCCTTTTAGCTTTGTTGATTGTTTCCTTTACTGTGCAAAAGCTTTTTATCTTGATGAGGTACCAATAGTTCATTTTTGCTTTTATTTCCCTTACTTTGGGGATGTGTCAAGTAAGAAATTGCTGCGGCTGAGGTCAGAGAGGTTTTCTCCTGCTTTCTCCTCTAGGGTTTTGATGGTTTCCTGTCTCACATTCAGGTCCTTTATCCATTTTGAGTTTGTTTTTGTGTATGGTGTAAGAAAGTGGTCCAGGTTTGGGGCACCTGGGTGGCTCAGTCAGTTAAGTGTCCAACTTCGGCTCAGGTCATGATTTCGCGGTTTGTGGGTTTGAGCCCCACGTTGGGCTCTGTGCTTACAGCTCAGAGCCTGGAGCCTGCTTAGGATTCTGTGTCTCCTTCTCTCTGCCCTTCCACTGCTCATGCTTTCTCTCTCTCTCTCTCTCTCTCTCTCTCTCTCTCTCAAAAATAAACCCTAAAAAAATTTTTTTTAAACGGTCCAGGTTCATTCGTCTGCATGTGACCATCCAGTTTTCCCAACAACATTTGCTGAAGAGCCTGTCGTTTTTCCACTAGATATTCGTTCTTGCTTTGTTGAAAATCAGCTGACCATATAGTGTGGACCATTTCTGTGTTTCCTATCCTGTTTCGTTGATCTGTGTGTCTGTGTTTGTGCCAGCACCATACTGTCCTAATAACTACAGCTTTGTAATATAGCTTAAAATCTGGAATCATGATGCCTCCAGTTTTGTTTTTCTTTTTGAGGATTGCTTTGACTATTTGGGGTCATTTGTGGTTCCATACAAATTTTAGGATTGTTTGTTTTAGCCCTGTGAAAAATGCTGGTGGTATTTTGACAGGATTTCATTAACTATGTAGATTGCTTTGGGTAATATGGACATTTTATCAATGTGTGTTCTTCCCACCCATGAGCATAGAATACTTTTCCATTTCTTTGTGTCCTCTTCAATTTCTTCCATAAGTGTTCTATAGTTTTCAAAGTATAGATCTTTTACCTCTTTTGTTAGGTTTATTCCTGGGTATCTTCTCCCACTCCCCCAGATTTCTTGTTTTTTGTTGCAATTACTAGTGGGATAGATTCCTTGATTTCTTTTTTGCTGCCTTGTTATTGGTGTACAGAAATGCAACCTATTTTTGCATGTTACTTTTATATCCTATGACTTTGCTGAGTTAATATATTAGTTCTAGCAATTTTTTGATGGAGTCTTTCAGATTTTCTACATAGAGTATCTTATCATCTGCAAATAGTGAAAGTTTGACTCCTTCCTTGCCGATTTGGATGCCTTTTATTTCTTTTTGTTGTCTGATTGCTGAGGCTAAGACTTCTAGTATTTTATATTAAACAGTAATAGTGAGAGTGAACATCATTGTCTTTTTTCTGGCCATAGGGAAATGCTTTCAGTTTTTCCCCATCCAGGATGATATTAGCTGTGGGTCTTTTGTAAATGGACTTCATGATCCTGAGGTATGTTCCACCAATCCCTACTTTGTTGAGGGTTTTTATCAAGAATGGATGGTGTCTTTTGTCAAATGCTTTTTCTGCTTCTATTTACAGTATCATATGATTCTTATCCTTTCTTTTATTAATGTGGTATATCATATTGAGTGATTTGTGAATATTGAACCAGCCCTGCAGCCCAGGAAAAAATCCCACTTGATCATGGTGAATAATTCTTTTAATGTACTATTGAATTTGCTTTGCTAATTATCTTGTTGAGAATTTTTGCAGCCATGTTCATTAGGATATTGGCCTGTGATTCCCCTTTTTAGTGGGATCTTTGTCTGGTTTTGGAATCAAGATAATGCTGACCTCATAGAATGAGTTTAGAAGTTTTCCTTCCATTTCTATTTTTTGGAACAGTTTGAGAAGAATAAGTATTAACTCTTCTTTAAATGTCTAGTAGAATTCCCTGGGGAAGCCATCTGGCCCAGGACTCTGGTTTGTTGGGAGATTTTTGATTACTGATTCAGTTTCTTTGCTGGTTACGGGTCTATGTAAATTTTCTATTTCTTCCTGTTTCAGTTTGTGTAGTTTGTGAATTTCTAGGAATTTATCCATTCCTTGAGATTGCCTAGTTTGTTGGCATATAATTTTTTATGTGTATTCTCTTCTAATTGTTTGTATTTCTGTGGTATTAGTTGTGATCTTTCCTCACTCATTTATGATTTTATCTATTTGGGTGTTTTCTCTTATTTTTGGTAAGTCTGGTTAGGGGTTTATCAATTTTGTTAATTCTTTCAAAGAAACACCTCTTAGTTTCATTGATCTGTTCTACTTTGTTTGTTTGTTTGTTTGTTTCTATATAATTTATTTCTGCTTTAATCTTTATTACTTTCCTTTTTCTCCTGGCTCTGGGCTTTATTTAGTGTTCCTTTCTTGTGATGTCTTACTCTAACTTTGGTATCAAGGTAAAGCTGGCCTCATAACATGACTTTGGAAGTGTTCTCTTTAGTTTTTTTGGAAGAGTTTGAGAATTATCATTAATTCTTTGAATGTTTGATCACAATCAAGAGTGAAAATATCTGCTCGTGGGCTTTTCTTTGTTGGGAGGGTTTTTTTTTAATTACTAATTCAATTTCCCTACCAATTATGGATCTATTCACATTTCCTATTTCTTTATGGTTGAGATGATTCTATGTTTCTTAGAATTTATCTATTTCTTCTAGGTTATCCAACTTATGGGCTATATTTGGTCAGGGTAGCCTTTTGTGATCTCTTTTATTTCTGTAGCATCAGTTGTAATGTCTCCTTTTTTATTTCTGAGTTTATTTATTTGAGTCTTCTTTTTTTGTTGTTGTTATAGGTCTAGCTAATACTTTGTCAATGTTTTTATATTTTCCAAAAACCAACTTTTAGTTTTGCTGATGTTTTCTATTTTTTCTGTGTTCTATTTTGTGCTTTGATATTTATTATTTTTTTCCTCCTACTATCTTTATACAGAGTTTATTCTTATTTTCTACCATTCTTTGAGTATAAAGTTAGACTGTTTATTTGACATCTTTTTTTTCTTTTTTAAATATAATAAGCATTCATAGCTATAAATTTTTCTTAGTACTGCTTTTGTTGTACCCTGTTAAGTTTTGGTGCATTATTTTTTTTTGTCTTTTTTTGTTTCAAGATAATTTCTAGGGGTACCTAGGTGGCCCTAGTTAAGAGTCCAACTTTGGCTCAGGACATGATCTCATGGTTGATGAGTGCAAGCCCCACATTGGGGTCTCTGCTGTCAGCACAGAGCCTGATTCAGATATTCTGCCTCCCTCTCTCTGCCCTCTCTCTGCATGTACTTTCTCTCTCAAAAATAAACAATATTTTAAAAAGATAATTTCTAATTTCCCTTTTGATTTCTTCTTTGACTCATTCATTGCTCAAGTATGTTGCTTATATTTTCACACATTTGTGAATATTCAAGTTTTCCTTCTGCTAATGATTTCTAGTTTTATTTCAATGTGATAAGAAAAGACATCTGGGGGACACTTGGGTGCCTCAGTCTGCTAAGCATCCTACTCTTGATTTCTGCTCAGGTCATGATCTCATGGTTCATGATCTTGAGGCCCCCATTGGGCTCCACACTGACAGTGCAGAGCCTGCTTAGGATTCTCTCTCTCCCTCTCTCTCTACCCCTCCCCTTGCTCTCTCTCTATGTCTCTCAAAATAAATAAATAAACATTAAAAAAAAGACAGGGTTGCCTGGGTGGCTCAGTTGGTTAAGTGTTTGACTTCAGCTCAGGTCATGATCTCACAGCTCATGAGTTCAAGCCCCATCCTGTCAGGCTCTGTGCAGACAGCTCAGAGCCTGGAGCCTGCTTTGGATTCTGTGTCTCCCTCTGTCTCTGATCCTCCCCCATTCTCTCTCTCTCTCTCTCTCTCAAAAAAAAATAAAAAACATTAAAAATTATTTTTAAAGACACTTGGTATAATTTCAATCTTCTAGAATTTGCTAAGTTTTGCTTATAACTTAACATGTGATCTATCCTGGAAAATGTTCCATGTGCACTTGAGAAGAATATATATTCTATTCCTGTTGGGTGGGATGTTCTGTTAGGTGCATTTGGCCTAAGGGGGCCAATTTAAATCTTATTTTAGCATAATGGAAAGTATCTATATCAATTTTGTTCCAGTCTCACCTTCTTAAATCATTCTATTTAACCCAGAAACCTGTTCTCCCACACCTTCTCCAGCACTCCAGATGCCTCACTGATCTGTTTTTTATTGTCAACAGTAGCATCAGTAGTATAAGTTACCTGTATCTTATTATACCATCTGTTTATTCATTGTGAATATTCTTATTGCCTATTTTCCTCTTTTAGAATATATGCTAAGGAAAGGCAAAGATTTTTGGCAGTGTTATGCACTGGTAAATAGTTCTTGTGATAAGATAGATTCCCATTAAATTGTGTAGAATAAAAGAATAAGCAAAAAGCATTAATATTGCTAACCACTATTTATTTATTGATTAGCTTAAATGAATCTAATGTTAAAATCAGAACTTGAATCCCGGCTCAGGGGGCACCTGGGTGGTTAGTCGGTTAAGCACTCAACTTCGGCTCAGGACATGATCTCACAGTTCACGAGTTCCAGCCCCGCCTCAGGCTCACAGCCTGGAGCCTGCTTCAGATTCTGTGTCTCCCTCTCTCTATTCCCCTCCACCACTCATGCTCAGTCTCTCTCTCAAAAATAAAAACATTTTTTTTTAAATTAAAAAAAAAAGAACTTGAATCCCAGCTGGGATTCCCAACCTGGCTAAGTTATTTAAATGTTCTGCACCTCAGTTTTCTCATCTGTAAAAAAATCATAGAATCTGACTCATTTGGTCATAAAAAATAAGTGAAATAATCACATAAAACAATCTACTGCAGTATCAAAGAATAGTAATTGTTGTTGTTAGAAGATAAATGTGATATGCTGAAGTTAAACTAAATCCACCTCATTTAACAACATAAGTAGCAAAATGTGTACTTTTCTTACCATTTCCGATAAATGGAAAAGTAATTGGCACTATTCAAGTCCATCCAAATGTCAGAAACTTACCCCAGCCTAGAGAATTTTTTTAATTTGATGGTGCTATTTCCAGCTAAGGACCAATGGACACAAGTAGGGGAAGTGCCTGGAAAGCATGAAGCCAAGTTTAAAACTGGAGAAGAGGAATACTACCAGAAAGAGTTTACTTGGATAATGCATCAGCTTGAACAAGATTGTTAATGGATTTGCATACATACCTTTAAATGGTACAATGATATTTATTTTTTATTAGACTGTTTTTAGAGCAGTTTTAGAGTTACAGCAAAATTGACAGGAAGGTACAGACATTTTCAATATACAGCCATCTTGCACATCCACACAGAACCCCCACAATCAAGATACTGAGCCAGAGTGGTACTTTTGTTACAACAGATACACCTACCTTGAGACATTATTATCACCAAAACCCACATCTTGCTTTGTACATGTCAATGCTTTTCAGAAATTATATGACTTAGGATATGCTACCAAAACTAAAAAAATTTCCTCCCTGCATTTTTTCAGTTGCAGTATAATTAACAAAGTGTGATATTAGTTTGAGGTATAAATATAATGATTCAACAGTTCTACACATTGCTCATTGCTAATGAAGATAAGTGCTAATCAAGATCCCTTATCTATTTCAAAGCTCCTCCCACTCACCTCCCCCCTGGCAACCATCAGTTTTTCTCTGTATTTAAAAGTCTATGTTTTGGAGATTTTTTTTTTTGTCTCTCTGTTTATTTGTTTTGCTTCTAAAGTTCCACATGTAAGAGAAATCATGTGGTATTCGTCTTTCTCTGACTGACTTGTTTCATTTAGAATTATACCCTCTAGGTCCATCCATGTTATTATAAATGGCAAGATCTCATTCTTATTTATGAGATTTATGAGTAAAATTCCATTGAATGTATATATATACTACTTCTTTGTTATTCATTCAACTATAGAGGGACACTTGGGTTGCTTCCATATCTTGACTATTGTAAATAATGCTGCAATAAACATGGAAGTGCATATATCTTTTCAAATTGAAGTTTTCCTTTTCTTTGGGAAAATACCCAATAATGGATCATATGGTAATTCTATTTTTTTTTATTTAAATCCAAGTTAGTTAGCATATAGTATAATAATGATTTCAGGAGTAGAATTTAGTGATATCTCACTTACATACACCACCTAGTGCTCATCCCAAGTGCCCTCCCTAATGCCCATCACCTATTTAGCCCATTCCCCCACCCAACATCCTTCCAGCAACCCTCAGTTTGTTCTCTATATTTAAGAGTTGGTTTGCCTCCCTCTCCGTTTTTATCTTATTTTGCTCCCCCTCCCCTATGTTCATCTGTTTTGTTTCTTAAATTCCACATATGAGTGAAATCATATATTTGTCTTACTCTGACTAATTTCACTTAGCATAAGACACTGTAGTTCCATCCATTTTGTTGCAAATCGCAATATTTCATTCTTTTTGACTGCTTAGTAATATTCCTGAGTGTGTGTGTGTGTGTGTGTGTGTGTGTGTGTGTGTGTATCACATCTTCCTTATCCATTTGTCAGTTGATGGGCATTTGGGCTTTTTCCATAAATTGGCTATTGTTGATAGTGATGCTGTAAAAATTAGGGTACACTTTTGATTCAGCATTTTTATATCCTTTGATAAATACCTACTAGTGCAATTGCTCAATCATAGGGTAGTTCTATTTTTAACTTTTTGAGTAACCTCCATACTGTTTTCCAGAGTGGCTGCACCAGTTTGTATTGCCATCAGCAGTGCAAAAGTGTTCCCCTTTCTCTGCATCCTCGCCAACATTTATTTTTTCCTGAGTTGTTCATTTTAGCCATTCTGACAGATGTGATGTGGTATCTCATTGTGGTTTTGATTTGTATTTCCCTGATTATGAGTGATATTGAGCATCTTTTCATGTGTCTATTAGTCATCGGGATGTCTTCTTTGGAGTGTCTATTCATGTCTTTTGCCCATTTCTATTTTTAATATTTTGAGGAATCTCCATACTGTTTTTCCACAATGGCTGCACCAGTTGCATTCCCACCAACAGTGCATAAGGGTTTCTTCTTTTCCACATCCTCACCAACACTTGTTATTTCTTGTGTTTATGACCTTGACCCTTCTGACAGATATAAGGTGATACCTCATTGTAGTTTTGATTTGCATTTCTGTAATTATTAGTGATGTTGAACATCTTTACATGTGTCTTTTGACCATCTGTATGTCTCCTTTGGGAAAAAAATGTGTATTCAGGTTCTCTGCCCATTTTTTAACCAGATTATGTGGTTTTGCTTTTTGTTTGTTTGGTGTTGAGTTGTATAAGTACTTAATATATTTTGGACATTAACCCCTTATCAGATATATCATTTGCAAATATCTTCTTCCATTAAGTAAATTGGCTCCTTGTTTTATTGTTATATTCCTTTACTCTGCAAAAGCTTTTCATTTTGATGTAGTTTTAAATAGTTTAATTTTGTTTCCCTTTCCTCAGCAGACATCTAGAAAAAAATGTTTCTACAGTGTATGTCAAATAAATGACCACTTATGTTTTCTTTTTATGGTTTCAGGCCTCACATTTAGATTGATAATCCATTTTGAGTTTGCTTTTGTGTATGGTGTAAGAAAATGCCCTTCATTCTTTTGCTTATAGCTGTCAAGCTTTCCCAACACCATTTGTTGAAGAAGATGTCTTTTCCCATTATATATTCTTGTCTCCTTTGTTGTAGATTAATTGACCCTGTAAATGTGGGTTTGTTTCTGGGCTGTCTAATCTGTTCCATTGATGTGTGTATCTATTTTTGTGCCAGTTCCACATTGTTTTTATTCCTACATGTTTGGATTGTGATACCTCCAGCTATGTTTGGGTTGGGTATTTGGGGTCTTTTCGTGTTGCTTTGGTTATTTGGGGTCTTTTGTGGTTCCATACAAATTTTAGTATTCTTTGTTTTAGTCCTGTGAAGAATTTTTTTGGCATTTTGATAGGGATTGCATTAAATCTGTAGATTGCTTTGGATAATATGGACATTTTAACAATGTTGGTTCTTCCAATCCATGAGCATCGAATATCTTTTCAATTGTTTATATCATTTTCAGTTTCTTTTCTCAATGTTTTAAAATTTCAGAGTACAGGTCTTTTACTTTTTTGGTTAAGTTTATTTTTAGGTATTTTATTCTTTCTGGTGCAATTGTAAATGGGACTGTTTTCTTAATTTTCTGCTACTTCATTATAAGTGTAGAGAAATGCAATATACTTCTGTATATTAATTCTTATCCTTCAACTTAATTCATTTATCAGTTGCAGTAGTTTTCTGGTGCAGTCTTTTGGGTTTTCTATATACAGTATCATGTCATCTACAAATAGTGAAAGTGCTACTTCTTCTTTACCAATTTGGATGTCTTTCATATATTTTTTGTCTGATTCCTGTGGCTGGGACTTACAATACTGTGTTGAATAAAAATGATGGAGTGGACATCCTTGTCTTATTCCTGATCTTAGAGGAAAAGCTCTTAGTTCTTTTTATCATTGAGTATGGTGTTAGCTGTGGATTTTCATATATGGTCTTTATTATGTTGAAGTATGTTTCCTCTAAACCCTTGTTGAGAGGTTTTATCATGAATGGCTGTTGTACTTTGTCAAATGGTTTTTGTTTGGTTTTGTTTTTTTGTTTTTCTGTATCTACTGCAATGATCATATGGTTTTCATCCTTTCTCTTGTCACCGCTAAACCAGACTCATGGGAAATTAGAGGGAATTCTTCAAGTGGAAAGGAAACGTTATTATCAGGAGTAAAAATCTATAGAAGGAAGAAAATTCACAGGTAAATGCAAAGAATAATAAAAGTAGTATATTAATCACTTAAAAAAACAGTTTGGAGGTTAAATCACAAAAGCAGTAAAATTAATTTTATCTATAAAAATAAGTCAAGGGGTTCATAAAATAAAAGGATGTAACATATGACACCATATACATAAACTGTGGGAGGGAGGTAAAAATTTTTGCTTTTATATTGGATTCAAACTTAAGTGACCATCTACTTAATATAGACTGCTATAAAAATAAGATGTTACATATGAAACTAATGGTTACCACAAATCAAAAACCTGTAAGAGATGAAAAGAAAGGAATCCAAGCATAACATAAATGAAAACCAACATCACAAGGGAAGTGAGGAAGAGAAGAAGAAAGATAGCAAAGAACTACAAAAACAACCAAAAAATAAGTAACAAAATGGTAACAAGTACACACCTATCATTAACTACTTTATATGTAAATGGACAAAATGCTCCAACCAAATGGTATAGACTCACTGAATGAATAGAAAGCAAGACCAATTTATATTCTGCCTACAGGAGACTCACTTTAGACCTAAAGATACATGCAGATTGAAAGTGAAGGGATGGAAAAACATTTACCATGCAAATAGAAGCAAAAGGAAAGATGGGGGAGTAATACTTATGCCAAACTAAACAAACTTAAAAAAAAAAAATACCGTAACAAGACATAAAGAAGGACATTACATAATGGTAAAGAAAATAATCCAACAAGAGGATACAACAATTGAAAATACTTATGCCTCCAACATGAAAACACCTAAATACATAAAGCAACTATTAACAAATATAAAGGAAGAAAATGAAAGAAATACAATAATAGTAGGGGACTTTAACACCCACCTACATCAATGGATAGATCATCCAGACAGAAAATCAACAAGGAAACAGTGGTTTTGAATGACATTTTGGAGCAAATGGATATAACAGATACATTCAGAACATTCCATGCAAAAAGAACAGAATACAAATTCTTTTCAAGTACACATGGAACATTCTCCAGAATAGATGACATGTTAAGCCAATTCTCAAAACAATTCTCAATAAGTTCAAAAATATTAAAATTATATCATGCATCTTTTTTTAAAAATTTTTTTTAACGTTTATTTATTTTTGAGACAGAGAGAGACAGAACATGAACGGGGGAGGAGCAGAGAGAGAGGGAAACACAGAATCAGAAGCAGGCTCCAGGCTCTGGGCCATCAGCCCAGAGCCCCACGCGGGGCTCGAACTCACGGACCGTGAGATCGTGACCTGAGCCGAAGTCGGACGCTTAACCGACTGAGCCACCCAGGCGCCCCTATCATGCATCTTTTTTTTGTAATGTTTTTATTTATTTTTGAGAGAGAGAGAGAGAGCAAGCAGGGGAGGGGCAGAGAGAGAGGGAGACACAGACCTGAAGCAGGCTCCAGCCTCTGAGTTGTCAGCACAGAGCCTGATGCAGGTCTTGGATCCACGAACCATGAGATAGATCATGACCTGAGCTGAAGTCAGAGGTTTACCCAACTGAGCCACCCAGGTGCCCCTATCATGTATCTTTTTAACCACAGTGGTATATAACTAGAAATCAATCATAGGAAAAAATCCAGAAAGAACATAAATACATGGAGGCTAAATACATACTACTAAATAATAAATGGATCAACCAAAAAACCAAAAGGAAAACAAAAAATACATGGTGACAATTGAAAATAAAAACAATGGTCCAAATTCCTTGGGCCACCTCAAGAAAAAGAAAAATCTTAAATAAACAATATAACCATATACGTAAAGGAGCCTGAAAAAAAAAGCAAAGCCAAAAGCCAATAGAAGAAAGGAAATAATAAAAATTAGAGCATAAATAAATGAAATAGAGATTAAAAACACAATAGAATAGATTAATAAAACCAGGACTTGGGTCTTGGAAAAGATCAACAACATTGAGGAATCTTTTAGCCAGATCCGTTAAGAGAAAAAGAGAGAGGACTCAAATAAATAAAATCAGAAATGAAGGAGAAGAGGTAATAACAAACACCACAGAAATACGAAGGATTATGAGAATATTATGAAAAATTATATGGCAAAAATTTGGACATCCTGAAGAAATGGATAAATTCCTAGAAACATAACCTCCCAAAACTGAATCGGGAATAAAGAGAACATTTGAACAAACCAATTACCAGCAATGAAATTAAATCAGTAATCAAAACCTCCCAACAAACAAAAGTCCAGGACCAGATAGCTTTACAGGTGAATTCTACTAAACACTTAGTGAGTTAATACCTATTCTTCTCAAGCTATTCCATAAATAGAAGAGGGAGGAAAGCTTCAAAATACATTCTGGGAGACCAGCATTACGCTAATGCCAAAACCAGATAAAGACAATACAAGTAAAGAAAACTACAGTCCAGTATCTTAATGAACATAGATGCAAGAATCCTCAACAAAATATCAGTAAACTAAATCCAACAATACATTAAGAGAATCATTCACCACAATCAAGTGGAATTTATTCCGGGGGTGCCAGTGTGGTTCAATATTTACAAATCAGTCAACATGTTATATCACGTTAACAAGAGAAAGGATGAATACCATACCTTCTCTGCATTCTTAACAATGTCTTATTAGAAGAAAGGCAAAAAGACAATTTTCTTACACCATTCACAAAAACAAATTCAAAATGGATAAAGGACCTGAATGTAAGACGGGAAACCATCAAAACCCTCGAGGAGAAAGCAGGAAAAAACCTCTCTGACCTCAGCCGCAGCAATTTCTTACTTGACACATCCCCAAAGCAAGGGAATTAAAAGTCAAAAATGAACTATTGGGAACTCATGAAGATAAAAACTTCTGCACAGCAAAGGAAACAATCAGCAAAACTAAAAGGCAACCAAAGGAATGGGAAAAGATATTTGCAAATGACATATCAGAAAATCTATAAAGAGCTCACCAAACTCCACACCCGAAAAACAAATAATACAGTGAAGAAATGGGCAGAAAACATGAATAGACACTTCTCTAAAGAAGACATCCAGATGGCCAACAGGCACATGAAAAGATGCTCAACGTCGCGCCTCATCAGGGAAATACAGATCAAAACCACACTCAGATATCACCTCATGCCAGTCAGAGTGGCTAAAATGAACAATCAGGAGACTATAGATGCTGGCGAAGATGTGGAGAAATGGGAACCCTCTTGCACTGTTGGTGGGAATGCAAACTGGTGCAGCCACTCTGGAAAACAGTGTGAGGTTCCTCAAAAAATTAAAAATAGATCTACCCTATAAGCTAGCAATAGCACTGCTGGGAATTTACCCAAGGGATACAGGAGTGCTGATGCATAGGGGCACTTGTACCCCAATGTTTATAGCAGCACTTTCAACAATAGCCAAATTATGGAAAGAGCCTAAATGTCCATCAATTGATGGACATTTATCCATCAATGGATGGAATTTATCCATTGATAAAGAAATTGTGGTTTATATACACAATGGAATACTACGTGGCAATGAGAAAGAATGAAATATGGCCTTTGGTAGCAACGTGGATGGAAATGGAGAGTGTTATGCTAAGTGAAATAAGTCATACAGAGAAAGACAGATACCATATGTTTTCACTCTTATGTGGATCCTGAGAAACTTAACAGAATACCATGGAGGAGGGGAAGGAAAAAAAAAAAAGGTTAGAGAGGGAGGGAGCCAAAACATAAGAGACTCTTAAAAACTGAGAACGAACTGAGGGTTGGTGGGGGTGGGAGGGATGGAAGGGTGGGTGATGGGTATTGAGGAGGGCACCTGTTGGGATGAGCACTGGGTGTTGTATGGAAACCAATTTGACAATAAATTTCATATTTTTAAATAAATAAAAAAATAAAATAAATAGATAGATAGATAGATAGATAGATAAAGGCTAAAAGACAATTAACCAGAACTTTCCAACACTGTGTTAAAAATATGGTGTTCTAAATATTAAGCTTTTAAAAGTCCACTCATGGCTATATGAAAATTATTCTTTAAACTAATAGTAACACTTCATTTCATTCTAATATTCTTTTCTACCATAACTACTAGAAAACCTTTTTTCTTCACACCACACCATCCTCTCTTCACTTTTACACCCTGTCTCAACCAGGATAGAGACCAGTTTTTTAGGTTTCTATTCACAGTTATGATCCTCCCTCCTGAAATGTCAGCTCTGGCCATCTAGGGGAGATTAACCCCCACTGTAATTATGCCTATACTTGCAAGCTGATTGGAGAGTACCCCAATCACAGAAGCTAATTCTGTAAACATTTAGTATTCCTGTATAAAAGTGGATTTAACCCTGAAACGGTCTATAAACATACAAAATAGGTATATAAGGCACAGCTCAGAGCAAAAAAAGAAGTATGGTGTCCTGCCAAAATTTTCATGTGCTACTTACTTAGATTGCCAAGCGCTGTTCAGGGACCAGTATTACATGAGGCAGCCTTTGGACTGGGGTGACTTATTTCCCTGTGTTAATCAAATTTCTTACAAATCTATTCAATAAAGGTATTTTATATTTAAAATTTTGAATTATTTATTAAATCCCCAGTGTGTATGTATGTGTGTGTGTGTGTGTGTGTGTGTGTGTGTGTTTAGCTTGTGTTTTAGGTATTGTTCGTTCTAGTGATTTATACAAATTTACTGAATTATTCAGAAGTAGATTAAAAAAAGAAGTAGAGAAATAAATTGAATATGAAAGGTAAAATAACATGTGGGCTAATCCACAGATTTTTCATTACATCCCATCCTAATTCAAGCTTTCATTTTGTTTTGTTTTTTAATTGTCAAGTTAAAATTCACTCAAATTAGGTTAAAGGATGTCATCCAAATTAGAATAGTCAGAAAGATAGATAAAAACTTGTCACAGCTAGATAATAAATAATCGATTGTCAAAGGATGTCTTGGAGGAAAGAAAATACACTTATGATAATATTTATGAGCCTTTATTAAAAATGTAGTTTAAATTCACAAAAGCTAAAAAGCAAACAAAAATGAGATGAAAACGAAGGTACAGCCATACTGTGTACAGATTTAGATTTTGATTCTCCACAGCCCTTTGTCTAAAATGTTGCAGCTGAAATTAGCCCTATTTAAAGATGGAACCATCCTTATACATCTGCATTTAACCAAATTCCTATCTTTACTTCATCTTCATTTAAATGTAGAATTTGAGGGGCACCTGGGTGGCTCACCTGGTTAAGCATTCGACTCTTGGTTTTCACCTTAGGTCATGATCTCATGGTTGGTAAGTTTGAGCCGTTCTGAGAGCCTGCTTGGGATTCTTTCTCTCTCTTCCTTTCTATCCCTCCCCTGCTGGCATTTCTCTCTCTCTCTCTCTTTCTCTGTCTCTCAAAATAAATAAATAAAAATTAAATGTAGACCTGGAGACAATCTGCCTATTTTTCCAACTTTATTTTTTTTTATTTTTTTTAATGTTTATTTATTTCTGAGACAGAGAGAGACAGAGCATGAGTGGGGAGGAGCAGAGAGAGAGGGAGACACAGAATCTGAAGCAGGCTCCAGGCTCTGAGCTGTCAGCACAGAGCCCAATGCGGGGCCCGAACTCACAAACCGTGAGATCATGACCCAAGCCAAAGTCAGTGGCTCAACCGACTGAGCCACCCAGGCACCCCTCAAACTTTATTCATCAGAAATGTTTGAAAACCCTAGCATTACCTTTTACTGCCTAAATCATGTAGGTTTGGACCAATCATAACTCTTTTTTGTCAAATCAAGCTTCACCCAGCCCACATGACCAAATTGTGTCAATACTACTGAGAGACACTAGCTTTTTGGCTTCAGAATCAATTTTAAATTCTTAATATACTTCTTTCTTTAACCTCTGACTCAAGAAAGAAAAGCCTGCAGGCAATGCCAATCCAACTTAATGTGATAGTTCTTTGTTTAACTGCATTTTACCAAAAGGAATAAAAATCTGTGTTACGATTTTATGCACCATGGTTTTTATACATCATTGGTTTTATAGTTTTGTTGAATATTACTTACTCTTTCTCATTAAATTTTCCTAGAACTTACTATATTTAAGATGTGGTAATATTATCTTTTTTCAAAATGAAATATGAGTAGCCATTAAACGTAGTTTACTGCAAAAGATTTGGTCTCACTTTCAGGTAACATTTTTTACTACATTTGCTTTCTACTTAATTTCAGAAATGTATCTAACTCTACCGAATTTATTTATTTCTCCTTAATGAATCAATGTAATTATGAGGGTTTCATCAATGTATAAGTACATACAGCTATTAATATAATGTTTGTATCTAATTTACCTTAAATCTCTGACTTGAAAAGGTTTTCTTTTTATTTTATCTTAATGAAAACTCACTGTGTATATTAAGAATAATATTTAAAAGAGAAGTCACATTTGAATTATGGAAGAATAGTCACAACCCTGAATATTCACAATCATCCAGGATGATTAAATATCTGAATTTGACATTTTCTTCTTTCCCCAAATGGTACAAACACATGACACTTTATTTTTTCTAGTTCAAAAATCTCACGCAAAGTCAGCTACACTAGAATCTGATGCTATTTGCTCTAACCTTTCTATAACACTGCCAGTTCAAGAAAACAGATGGTCTATTCTTAAGTAAGTGTTTAAGGGGGAAAAAAAGAACAACTCTGCACCTAAATTGGAAAAGAATGAAAATGTATGTAAGTGTATGAAAATGCAAGTATTTTTCACAGTATTACTCTTAAATTACATTCACCCAACCCTGTTTTTGTGTAGATCCTATTTTTATTTCATTAGATTGGTTTCATCTTTTTTTTCAATGTTTTGTTTTCTTTAATTAAAAAAATTGTGTTCAAGTATAATTAACATAGTGTTATAGTAGTTTCAGGTATGAATATAATGATTCAATAATTCTATGTATTACACATTGCTCATCAAGATAAATGTACTCTTAATCCCCTTTATCTATTTCAACCCTCCCCCACCCACCTCCCCTCAGTTTGTATTCTGTATTTAAGAGTCTGTTTTTGTCTTTGTTTTTTGTATCTTAAATTCCACATATAAGTGAAATCATGTGGCTATTTGTCTTTGATTTATTTCACTTAGCATTATACTCTCTAGGTCCATTTATGTTGTTGCAAATGGCAAGGCCTGATTCTTTTTTTTTTTTTTAAGTTTATTTATTTTGAGAGAGAGAGAGAGAGAGAGCGAGCGAGAGAGTACTTGTGCATGTGAGCAGAAAGAGGCGGGGGAGCAAAGAGAGAGAGAATCCCAAGCCAGCTCCTTACTGTCAGGCCACAGCCCCATGCCCAACGCAGAGCTCAAACTCAGGAACCATGAGATCATGACCTAAATATAGGTGACCTAAATATGTGATCATGATCATAAATATATATGTACATATTTCTTTATATATAAAAATATATATGTACATATTTCTTTATATATATAAAAAGATATATATGTACATATATATTTTTATATATGAATATATACCACTTCTTTTTTCATCGATGGAT
This sequence comes from Panthera uncia, assembly GCF_023721935.1. NCBI lineage: Eukaryota > Metazoa > Chordata > Mammalia > Carnivora > Felidae > Panthera > Panthera uncia. Next base: position 182,384,889 of record NC_064811.1, read on the forward strand.
GGAGATACTTGGGTTGTTTTCATATCTTGACTTTTGTAAATAATGCTGCAGTAAACATAGGTATGCATATATCTTTTCAAATTGATATTTTCATTTTCTTTGAGTAAATACCCCACAGTGGAATTACTGGATGATATGGCAATTCTATTTTTAGTTTTTTAAGGAAGCTCCATACTGTTTTCCACCGTGGCTACACCAGTCTGCATTCCCACCAACAGTACACAAGGATTCCTTCTCCGCATCATCTCTGACCCTCATTATTTCTTGTGTTTTTTATTTTAGCCATTCTGACAGGTGTAAGGTGTTATCTCATTGTAGTTTTAATTTGCATTTCTGTAATGATTAGTGATATTGAGCATCTTTTCATGTGTCTGTTGACCATTTGTATGTCTCCTTTGGAAAAAGGTCTATTCAGGTCTTCAGTCCATTTTTTCATCAGATATATAAGATGTATACGTTCTTTATATATTTTGAACATTAACCCCTTGTCAGATACATCATTTGCAAATATCTTCTCCCATTCAGTAGGTTCCTTTTTTGTTTTGTTTAATAGTTTCCTTTGCTGTGAACAAGCTTTTTATTTTGATGTGTCCATATCTTCTTTTGATTATCATGCCTTGAAATAGTAAGTGCAAAAAGGCTGTGGATACAGGCCTGCAGCAGGCTACCCAGATATTTGTCCAGGATGATAATGAACCATCGGTAAACATATTTATTTTTATTTACTTTCATGTAATATTGTCTTTCAGTTAGTTATAAATTCACTTGGGTACCCATCTAGTCCACATTTTATTATCATGCCCAAAAGACCATCAAAAATATCTATGCCATTGGGGTGCGTGGGTGGCTCAGTCAGTTAAGCATCTGACTCTTGATTTCAGCTCAGGTCATGATCTCATGGTTTGTGGGAGAGCTCTGCATCAGGCTCTGTGCCCACAGCAGGGAGCCTGCTTGGGATTCTCTCTCTCTCTCTCTCTCTCTCTCTCTCTCTCTCTCTCTGCCTCTCTCTCTCTCTCTCTCTCTCTCTCTCTCAAAATAAATAAATAAACATAAAAATATCTACGTCACATTTCTTTTTTTTAATGTTTATTATTTTTGAGAGAGAGAAAGACACAGAGCAAGCAGGGGAAGGGTAGAAAGAGAGGGAGACACAGAATTGGAAGCAGGCTCGAGGCTCTGAGCTATCAGCACAGAGCCCAACGTTGGGCTCAAACTCACAGACCGTGAGGTCATGACCTGAGCTGAAGTCAGCTGCTTAACCAACTGAGCCACCCAGGCGCCCCTCTATGTTACATTTCTTATCAAATTTCAGATATACTATGCTTATAGCATTTTCCAAATATTCCTGGTCAAGAGTACTATTTTTAGAAACTTTTGATAATTCAGTATTACTTCATCTTAGCCATCCATCCTATATCCAAATGATTACCATTTGCTTTCTGAAAGCTCAAAAGCCATATTATAAAAATTCATTCTAGAATTTTACCATGACTTTGAACTCCATGAAATATTATGTTTTGTAGATAGACTCATCATTACTTTTTAAAATTACTGCCTTTTCTTATTCTCATTCTTATTTCACATAATTTTATGCCTTTATACAGTAGGTTAAGTTCTGGGAAATCACTAAGTGTGTGTCTTAGGATCCAGGAATTCCCAAAATGGAAAGTAGCCCGAAGTGGCCCAGAAATGGAAAAAAGAAATAAAAGCTTGCCAGTGGTTGTCATTTTTATGGTATATATGGTTAGCTCTATAAGCTAATTCTTAAGACTTTAATTAACTTCATTTAGAAAATATCACAGTGCCTACATTTTAACAGATTTACACACTAAGAGTATACCAGCCTAATCATTCTTGTCTACACACCTCCATTTTTTCCCTTTATATACACTGAAATAATAAAAATAATAAAGTATGTAATTAGATTAAAATATCAGGCTATTGTGTAGTGATTTAAGACTAGAGGAAATCTATATTTGATTTTTTGTTATTGCTATTGTAATTATAATTAAGAACAAGACTGTTGAAATAAAACAATATCAGATATAGTATACTTATTCTGCATATATGTCTTTTTGGATAATAAAATATAGGAATAAACAACAAATAGAAATATAGCTCATCAATATTTATCCCATATAAGCTATGGCAGTTTTTTCCTAAAAATAAATCCCTATCCAGGGAATTTGCAATACTTTTTTGGATATTTGGATTACTTGGGATTTTTCAAATGAAAAGTTTCCAAGGAGATGTGATTAATACTATGTACATGTTGTTTCCATATATTAGCAGACTTCCCTATTTAAGCATATATTTTGGAAGCATATTTGACTTTGATAGCTTATAACATATGCATTTTGAATGCAGAATATATATATATATATATATATATATATATATATATATACTTATAGTATAACATATATATAAAACAAGTGTATATATATATATGCATATATACATATACTTTTTTAGGCATCCATGTAACACATTATGTGGTTTCTATTTTGAATGCATTAAATTATACAAAACTGGGAAAACTAATACTCATTTTCATAGACTTATACATTAACATATAAGGTATATACTTCTATTTCCCTTTTTCTTTTTGTTTTCCAATTCCATTCATTTGTTCTCTTATTTGCTTAAAAATTGAGTGCCTACTATATGAAAGTCTTCAGTTATACTCTAAAGAATAAGATTAAAATATATATATAACATAATTATATATATATAACTTAATTTTATATATATATAGTGTTCTTACCTCGACTGTTCCTAATTCTTTCCAAACTGGTATCAGTAGAAAAGCAAATGTATAAACCAACAACTTTCTCTTAGTATGATAAAATGAATGCGTGTGTCAGGTATAATGAAAACAGAAAGAAAGACAGAGCTGCATTTGCCAGGGGAGGATGCTTACATGGGTGGGAATAAGAGCTGCTAACATTTGTTTATGGCATATTGCCGCTTCTTTCTGCTATCACTCATAAACAATTGATCCCCCTACTACTACATAATCCATCATCTCCAAATTGATGTGGCCGATTTGCATTTCATTGCTTAGATCAGTGATACACATTGCCATACTACTATTAATGATTATAAAGAATGTAAAAAGTGCTTAACTTACAATCAGGGTAGAACTGGAACACTTGGGAGACTATGTAAGACCCAATTAATATTAATTAATGATAATGTCAGTACACTTCAGACTGTACTTTCTTCTGCAAATTAAAATGATGTGATGAGAATAAACCGGCAGTTGGGATGTTTCATAGAACAAAGATACTTTTTCCTTCCATCTCTCTTAATCAGTTGCTTATGTTTACTTTTAAAAATTACATTTTCATAACAACATGGACACAGTACCTCCTGCCAGTATTTTCTTTCTTTCTTATTATTTGTGTGTGTGTGTGTGTGTGTGTGTGTGTGTGTGTGTGTGTGTTTGTATGTATCTCTAGGGGACGTGGAGAACTATTCCATCTGTGGAAGACTTGTGATGAAGTTCCTTGCAGTTCTTTTAATGATTATGAAATGAAGAATTTGACTTAGTTCAAGCAGCCATACTTGTAGTCATTACACCTGCAGCCTCCTTGTGCATCAGTCCTAGGGCATGCCAAAAGATGAAATGGCGTTTTGATTGGATAAATCTAATAGCTCATGGGTATAATGCCATGCTTCCTTGACTTATGTTTGTGTTGTTGTTGTTGTTGTTGTTGTTGTTGTTGTTGTTGATGTTGTTGTTGTGGAGGTTTGGGGTTTTGGTTTTTTTGTTTGTCTGTTTGTTTGTTTTTAATACATGATAGGAAACCCTCAAACATTATGATGTAGGCATTGCAGTGCTCAGCACAGGACAACTCAAGCAAACAAAAGACATCATAACTCACAGGTGTTATATCTTATCTATAAATTACCAGCCGCTATGGCTGACAGTGAGGAACTGACCCCCATCCATCTCCACATTGCATTCAGCTCTCACAAAGTCTATGAGCAAAGAAGTAAAACATGATTTATGATAAGTTGCAAGATACCACGCTTGCATATTGCTGTGTGTGGAGCAGAGATCAATTCATGGCTTACAAATTTGTCACAGGACAGTGCATCTTCCAGTCTGCCACCTTCAAATTAAGTGTCATGATGAGAGAAAAATATGGCAATGTCTTGGGAAAAAATAGCACATTTTGATTAGGTTACAGAAATGGTGTGGGATAACAAAAGACAGGAAACTAGAGTTCTCACTTGGTCACAGCATTCAGTTTAAGATCAAGGAGATAAAAATAGGAGAGCAAATACATAAAATGGAAGAAGAATCCTTATAACTAAATGAAGATGGCATTTGAGATTGTAACATAGAAGAAAACATTACTGGTCATTCCCAAGGGAGCTGACCTACCTCTAGCTCCTATTAATTCTAAACATTGGGAGGGAAACCAGCTTGGAGCTTTATATTCAAATAAATTTATGCATGAATCACCATTCTGTGAATATTTATTTGGAAACTTTTAATTTATGTTCTTTCTTATTTTATGGCTTTGAAGGTGAGGCAGATTAGGGACAGATGATCAAATGGTGGACACTTTTATTTCTTTTTCTAAAAACAACTGTAAATTATTCTTATTTTAAGGCTTAGACTTAAAAATCTATCTTGGGCTAATACGTAGGGCAATTAAACAATTAAAATACTGCTGACTCATAAATATTAAAAAAAAAAAAAGAAAAGGGATGGGGTGCCTGGGTGGCTCAGTCAGTGGAGTGTCCTACTTCAGCTCAGGTCATGATCTCACAGTCTGTGGGTTTGAGCCCCGCGTCGGGCTCTGTGCTGACAGCTCAGAGCCTGGAGCCAGCTTCTGATCCTGTGTCTCCCTCTCTCTCTGCCCCTCCCCCAGTCTCACTTTGTCTCACTCTGTCTCTCAAAAATAAATAAATATTAAAAAGAATTTAAAATAAAATAAAATAAAATGCTGCTGACTCATGTACACATGACTCTGCAGATGCAGATTTTCCTTTCTAGGACTTTTCAGAAGCGTTGTGGATTTGACATGTATTCATTCCAGTTGCTTATATCAATACCACAAGATAGAATCAGCAGGCATGAGGTTGGCCTTCAAATTCCTCCTACTTTAGACAAAGAGCAAAAGATCTATATGATGTATATAAGTTAATTGTAGGTTTTACCTTAACATATCAGAATTACCCAGATAGTCAGCATGATAAATGCCTTCTTGCATTGCACGCATATTTTTAAAACTAGCATGTCCACCTCTGAATTCTTGGTTTTTCCTTAAACCTGTTTTTATTCTACCTCAGTAAATGTCATTTGCATTGTCCTAGTTGTCTACATTATATATCTGGGGATCTCTTTGATACTTTCTTTTCCATCACCTTGTCTACCTCCTACTTCCCTTAATCCTATTAGTTTTACTCCAAAATCAATGTCTAGGGTACCCAGTTCTCTTTCTATTACCACCGTCCCCAGTGCACACCGCCTGTATCTCTTTCTGCCACTATGGAAATGATTTCTCGATTGGTCTCACCATTTCCACTCTCTATTCCAATGATATTTTTTTTTTTTTTGAGAAAGAGAAAGAGCGAGTGGAGTGAGAGACAGAGGGAGAGGGAGAGAGATAATCCCAAGAAGGCTCCACACTCAGAGTGGAGCCAGACACAAGGCCCAATCCCAGAACCCTGGGATTATAACCTGAGCCTAAATCAAGAGTCATACACTTAACCAACAGAGCCACCCAGGTGCCCTAATGATATTTCTTAAAAATTAAATCTAAATGTGTTCCTTCCATTTTATAAAGCCCTCAGTACTTTACCATTTCAGATAAGGGTAAACTATAAATCTTTAACAAGGTTCTTCAGTTTCTGGCTACTTCCTGTGTCTTCAGCTCTAACTCGCATGGTACTTTCCTTCTCCCTTGCTATCCTCAGGCATCTGGCTCCCTTTTCAATCATTTGGGTGTTTCTTACTCTTTGCTTGTACTATTCTCTGTGCTCAGAATCTTTCTTCCCCACCCCATGCTTGAGTAACTGATGTTCATCCTCTGGAAATGCTGTCCCTAACCTAAGCCCAATGTATCGTGTTATCCCCTTTAATAGTGTCCTAGATTCTCATAAAACTTACCAAAATTTGTATTTTTAAAATTTTGTATTTGTTTATTCAATACCATTTTTGTCCACTTAACTGTAGACTTCACTAAGTCAGACCTTATTACTTACTGCTGTGCATCCTGCGTGTAGCACAGCCCTTGATCCCGATCTGCAATTCATCAATACTTGTTGTGTAAGAGTTATGAATCTCAAACCATAAACTCAAACGTGTAAGATATGTCCATGTCTTTATTTCCTTTAATGAAGGTGAATCTTATTCTGGGCTTTATTTTATTGGGCTGGTAGGAAATTTAAGTACAAACATTTTTAGGACTTTCTCCCCATGGAAGGATCATACTGAAGCCCATTGGTGACTTGAAATGGGGATGGTCCATAACTTAAGCCTCCGTGTTCATAGCTGACAACTGCATGGTTTCAAGGTCATGAGGACCCTTTTAGTCTGATGGCTTTCTGTCTCCATGCCATGGGGGGCAAATGAGAATTTTAGTCAATGCTAAAAAGCTGTGCAAAGTTCAGTCTCCTTCAGCACACTTTCTTTCTGAGCTGCTATCAACTTCCCAGGGCACCCCCAGAGAGAAGGGGGCAGGTCTTGTCTGCCTGCAAAGCTATCTCCCCTTCTCTGTGTAAGGGGGATCATTCTGGCCCCTCTCTTCAACACAGCTCACCTCTTCTCTCCTCTTGTTGCTTTCAAAGATATTTGCCAGGCACACAGGATCTGGGCACAATGTCTGAGAGAGAATCTGAAGTCCTACCTTCCTACTAGCCACATGGCTTCAAACCACTCTGAACCTCAGTTCCCTAATCTTTAAAAATGGAATGACAATGGTCCCTACCTTGAGGGATTATTAAACGAATAAATATACGTGTCTTGGAAAAAAGACAGGCTCATTATAAACACAGAAGAAATGTTAGTTTTTATTACTATTCTAGGTCCAATCTGGAGAACTTCTGTTTTTGACTCAGTATTGACAACTTCACCTGGAGCAATGAGGTACAAAAGGGTTTGGTTTTAATCTTCCTCCCAAGACATATTCTACAAAGTAAGACTTGTTTGTCTTTTCACCACTATATCTGTGACACCTAGAATGATGTCCAGCCTTCAGTACTCCAGCCTCCATAAATACTTGTTGAAGAGCTCATTAAAAATCACTGCCGGGGTGCCTGGGTGGCTCAGTCATTAAGCATCTGATTTCGGCTCAGGTCATGATCTCTCGGTTTCTGAGTTCGAGCCCCATATCTGTGTGGAGGCTGCTTGGGATTCTCTTTCTCTCCCTCTCTCTCTGTTCCTTCCCCGCTCACACACGCTCTCTCACTCTCTCCCTCAAAAATAAATAAATATTGAAAAAAACTCCCTGTCTCGTTTCTATAGTGTTACAAGAAGACAGAGGGCCCATACCTGAAGTACAGTGTGACAGGAAGAGTGATGTGGTGAGAGCCCTGCATGACTGGCTACGGGGACAGGGTGGCTGGAGCTGCACACTCACTAGGTTCATTATAAGCAAAATGAGAAGCTTGACGTCGTGTCAGGGTCAAGAGCAGAAGAATCCAAGGGACCTGACATTCAGCAAATGTGAAACAAGTCCCTGGGAAATGAAGAGACCCAGGGTTCCTTAAGGGGTAGGCCTACCTGGGTCTGACAGTGGCCAGGTAGCAGCTTGCAATGTTGTTGTTTCCTCATGCATTATATGCAAAAGAGAATGGTGCCCACTTCATGGGGTTGCTGTGAGGATTAAACCAGCGAATTTATGGCAAATCCCTCAGAAGAATGCCTGGAAAGAGTGAGTTCACGGTGGTGTGGGCCACCAGGAGTATCCCCCACAAGATCCCACATTCCGGGAAGCAGAACACACCTGTCTTATTAGCAATTGGACCCTTGGCACCTTACACACCTCTTGAAGTCTAGCAGGTGCTCAGCAATTATTTGTTTAATTAATGAGCAGGAGGGAAGTCGAATCAGGGGCAGAAAACAATGTGTGATCTGGCTCTTGAGAGGGAGTTCAAGATGCAAAGGAAGCAGAGGGTAAGTGAGGGTTTTTCCAGACTGGGAACAACTTGAACGCAGACAAGAGGAAGGAAACAGCACGGGCTGAGCCTGGGAGCCTGTGCAGTTCAGCGAGTCTAGCACAGCAGGACATGGAAAAGGGGTCAGGAATAAGGCAGGTGCCAGAAGTAGATGGCTTTGCATTTGGCCAAGCTCATTTATGTGCAGCTTAATGTGTAGTTTTCTTTATATGATTAATTCATTAACCCTACTGAGGACAAAAAACCTTGTTAAGAAGTCAACCAAGGAGTTTCAGCACACTTAATCCTTTATCCTGGATCTTTCTCATTTTGTTTTACTCTGATTGAATACTACCATCTACCAAACTATTCCTAAGTATTCTTGTTTGTTTTTTATGAGGCACAGGTGATAAACCTGAATACTGATGCCACAATCTTAGAAACTCTAATGACACTTGCAAGGGACAAGAAAGAACAGTCAAATTTTAGGTTTTGCCACGCTAGCTGTCCATCATCTTAAATACTGACTTTTTAAAATTTTGAAATATTTCCACATATTAGACAATGAGAAGGTGGTAATAGTTCACAGAACTAGTAAACCTATCTTTAAGATCTTTGTGATACAAACATAATTTCTACATTTATCAACGCAAGTTGTTTTTCCCTCTACTTTCTATTCTACATATTATCTAAATCTTTTTCTCCAGAAAGATGGACTTTTACAAATTAAGAATTACTAGTGATTTGTTTTATCAAGAAATAGTTTTTTGTGAAATCTAAAAAACCAAAACCTTCATAGGAAAAGAGATCAGACTTCTTACCAGAGGCTGAGCAGGGGGAGGGGGAAGTAGAGGAAGGGGCTTAAAAGGTACAAACTTCTAGTTACAAGATAAATAAGTGCCAGAGATGTAATGTACAATGTGATGACTGTAGTTAATATTACTGTATGTAATATTGTTGTCAAGAGAGTGAATTCCAAGCATTCTCATCACAAGAAGAATACTTTTTCCTTTATTGTCTTTTCTTTTCTTTTTATTACATCTGTATGGGAAAAACGGGTGCTAGCTGAACCTATTGGGGTAGCCATTTCATTGTATATATAAGTCAGACCACCATGTTATATGTTTAATTTGTACGGTAACAAATGTCAATTATTTCTCAAGAAAATGGAGAAAAGTAGCTTGTTACCGTGTCAGCAAACTTATGTTTTCCTACTTGTTAGTACTTGAAAACGCCCTTGATTAAAATGGCCAAGCCTGTCTCATCATCACCAAAGTTTGTCAACTCCCCTTCACCCTTCACGTGCCCCTGCCCAGACTTCCGAAGTATTCTGTGTATATCTCTTTCATGGGGTAGCTCATTGTGCACATTGTATTTGCATCTATGCGTGTGGCTTATTTCCTACTAAATTGCGAGTTCCTTGAAAGAGATTCAATGCCTACGGGGGATTCTGACATATCACGTGCCCCCAAAATGTAAAATGAACAAACAAAAAACCTTGAATAAAATGAAAGAAAAAGTATGTTTCTACAAATGCATGACTTAAAGTTAGAATAGCCATCATAGGGGTGCCTGGGTGGCTCAGTCGGTGAAGCATCTGACTCTTGGTTTCAGCTCAGGTCATGATCTCATGGTGCGTGAGTTTGAGCCCTGCATCTGGCTCTGCACTGACAGCATGGTGGCTACTTGGGATTCGGTCTTCCTCTCTCTTGGCCCCTCCCTTGCTCTCTCTCTCTCTCTCTCTCTCTCTCTCTCTTAATAATAAATAAACATGTTTGTAAAAAGTCTCTAAAGAAATAGAATACCCATTATAGTAGAACTCATAATTTATATCTCAGGTTTCGAACCACAAATGTCTTCACTAGTTATGGAAAAATATAAAGAATTATATTTTTTAATCTGTCCTTTGAATATCTCTTTATTCTTACATTCTGAGAATCTTTCTTCATGTTGTAAGCTTAAAAAGTAGAGTTTTAGAGTGATGGCCAAGAAGAAAATAAAGTATAATTTTGTCTCTTCCCTTTCTCATAGCATTTACCTATTCAAAAACTTGACTACAATAACTATTTTTTTTAATAAACCATTTTTTTCTTTGTTTATTCTCTGGATGGGAAGTTGCTGTCAAGCCAGGGAATGTATTTCCCTGTTTCACTCCACGTAGTTGCAGCCACATTACTAATATTGTGTCATGTGACAGCAGCTACACATGTCATGAGGATTAATACGTCATGTTGTCTTCCCATTCTGCAGCACGATCAGAGACTGTAGATGGAAGGTGACAGCACCACAAGACAGAAGGAGCCTGGGTCCTTCTGGAAATGTTTGCAACAGAGCCACCCCTGAAAGCCATCCTATTAAAAATATTCACATTGTACTTTAAAACACTGGAGTAGGAAATACGCATTTATTGTAATTATGGAGAGTTGAGATTACTTGTGACATCAGGTAACATTAACTTGCCTAATATGCCAGAACACTTAAGAATGCGTTTAAATGTCATGATGTCATTAATATTGTACAGAAAAGGACTCAGTATGGCCTAGAGCAAACACCGGATTTATTGTGTTGCAAAGTTTTGGTTTGAAACCCTGCTTTAAAAAACACAGGACTTTAGGTGGGTCACTTCACTGCATTACTCCACATCCCTGAAAAGGATGTAGCAACAAAGCAAAACCAGATGAGATGATATGCATAAATCCCACAAAAATCAAAAAAGCACTGTGTGACTTTAAGGAGAATTATAATTGTCATCAAATGAAACAATCAGTAAATAATTGTGCTTTGGGGGCCCTGGGTGGCTCAGTCGGTTAAGCGGCCGACTTCGGCTCAGGTCATGATCTCGCGGTCTGAGTCCGAGCCCCGTGTCGGGCTCTGTGCTGACAGCTCAGAGCCTGGAGCCTGTATCAATTCTGTGTCTCCCTCTCTCTGACCCTCTCCTGTTCATGCTCTGTCTCTCTCTGTGTCAAAAATAAATAAACGTTAAAATTTTTTTTTTTTTTTAATTGTGCTTCGTCTACAGAATGTAAGAAAGTCGTAGTCATTGCCATCAACCTTGGTAAAACAGCATGAGTTAATATTTCATTGGTGAAACATGAGGTTTCTTTGGATGCTCTTCATCTGAACCTACTTCCTTCCCTCACTATCTGTAAATGATTGACTTTGAGAGCTGGGTTTCAGTGATTGAATCTAATGAAGCTTGAGCATCAGGGCAATCTATTGCCTGGTACACTTCCAAAGGCCGATTTTATTTTTATTTTTTATTTTTTATTTTTGGCTTCTTAAGATTTTAATTCCAGTATAGTTAACATACAGTGTTATATTAATTTCAGGTGTACAATATAGTGATTCAATAATTCCATATATCACCTAGTGATAAAAAGATGGAACACTTCACAGATTTGTGTGTCATCTTTGCACAGGGACCATGCTAATCCTCTCCATATCGTTCTAATTTTTAGTACAATGTGCTGTCAAAACGAGTACCCAAAGGCCAATTTTAAGCAATTGTAAACATATCCTTATTTTTTTGTTGTTGGATGGGAATTGTAGAAAATAAAAGTTATCTGAATTCCTACAATTCTAAAGCAAACATTTGTGACAATGCTGCAAACAGCAAGCACAACTGTGTGACTATGTGGGCAGTCACATGTTTTTCCAGATCCCAACATTTCAGATTCATCTTTGTCTGACGCTAAGAGACCTGCAAAACTGTTATTGATACAGCAAAATGGTTCTGAATCTCAGAGTTCTTATATGAAAACCATTTGATACAAGTTTTCCAAATGTTTACAGTTCTAAAAATTTTACATGGCATTACCAATAACAAATGATGCAACTTAAAGAAATCTTCCTAAAGATCAAATTTTGATCAATCAGACAAGAAGCAAGACATTCTTTCCATTGTCCCCTAGAAAATACTTTTTAATTCTTATTTGAAACTATAAATAGCAATAAAAAAAGGAAAGAAATATAAATAGCATTGCATACAAATGCAAGGGGAAATGGTAATGTGGAGGAGTGTCAAATAGTTACTAAATGTTCTTTCTCTGTATGATATAATGCTTGTGATATTTGTCAACTTTGAAAATATATATGTACTGATTCCTTTTCCTACTCAAAATAAATATTCATTTTCATATATAATTTAGAATTTATAATTTTGTATTACTTTCCTTAGATTCTCCAATATTGTATAGCAGCAGGCACCACAAATATATTCCTTCCTCGGATGACTCTATTTCCAAACTCTAAAAAACTTCCTTTCATACTGTCCGTTTTCTAGAAGATTTTTTTTTAATTATCTTCTTTTTATGACATTTATTTGTTTTGAGAAAGAGAGAGTGCACAAGCTGGGGAGGGCAGAGAGAAAGGGAGGAAGAGAATCCCAAGCAGGCTCCATGCTGTCAGTGCAAAGCCCAACATGAGGCTAAATCCCACAAACTGTTAGATCATGACATGAGCCCAAATCGAGTTAGGTGCTTAACCAACTGAGCAACCCAGGCGCCCCTAAAATTACCTACCAAGACTTCCTTTCTTGAGATGGAAATGTAGAAAATTCATTTTCTTGATGGCATATTTCTTCATTTATTTTGTTTTGTTTTAAGCTCTTATTTGGACACAGAAAATTCCTTTTGATTCAAATAACTCATAAAGCCATAAAGGTTGAATTCTAAAACAGGAGTATTTATTCACCATAGCTACTTAGCATTTCTAATCCAAGTATTCACTGCTTTTACTATTCAAATTAGTTCAGACTGTCTCATTGAAACAATTTTATTTGAAACTCTCAATGATTATATATATATTTCAAATATATATATATATTTTTTTTTCAAATATTGTATATATATTTGAAACTATGTGGTAAAAGCAGTGATAATTTAAAACCTATATACCTACATTTCCTAAACACATTATTTTAACTTAAATAAATTCACATTCATTAGCCAAATTTTTGACATAGGACCAAGGCCTTTTTCATATGTGATTTCTGATTGTTTATTGGTGTTATTTTTCCAGCATAAAATAAAACCATAATTCATCATCTATGAATTCAAGTTTGGCTTCCTTTAATGGGGAGCCACGTAAGAAGCAAGCTTAGTGCAGAATCTGTCTGGAATTTAACACTCATTTCCTATTCTTTTACATATGTCTCATATACCTCTAATCTTTTTTTTTTTAGTTATTTGCATTATCCAATGTTTCCAATAAATTTTTCTTGATTTTTATAAAAATAACTCCTTTTTATTACTTACATAATACTTAATGAAATTTTATAATTATGAAATCTAACCAGCACAAATCAGTTTGGGAACAAACTGACTCTTATCAGCACACTGGTCATCAGGTGGTTCTAGAATGAGAGTCTTAGAGAGGAGGTCTAGGAGCCATACCTACATACTGTTCTGCAGACTTAAGTCAGTATACTGAGATACTCTGTTTTACATCTCAAGGAAGTGAAAGTTTTGTTTAATCTAGCAAATTAGGCAAGTAGAGATTGAGTATAAAAGGTTTCTATTGTTATTGTATTTTTAAATTTTTTTTTCTTTAATGTTTCTTTTTGAGAGACAAGAGAGTGAGAGAGAGAGAGAGAGAGAGAGAGTCAGAGCATGAGTAGGAGAGGGGCAGAGAGAGAGGGAGACAGTGAATCTGAAGCAGGTTTCAGGCTCTGAGAGGTCAGCACAGAGTTCCAGGCAGGGCTCGAACTCAAGAACCATGAGATCATGACCTGAGCTGATGTCGGACGCTTAATCGACTGAGCCACCCAGGCACCCCTATTGTTATTATTTTTATATTAACGTTTTTCATAGAAATAATTAATGATCTATGATGATCTGAGTTTCTTTCTGCAAGATACAATTAACTTTTCTGAGCTAGTAATGCTCAGTCAAATATCCAAACTGTGTTTGGATCCTAGGCTGTAGTAAGTAAATGAGTAGAGAAATGCCCCGTTAAAGGTTCTGCCACCCATGCAATGGATACAGTGCTTCCTCTTGTCACAGGATGGGAACAGGTGACTATTTGTCTTTTGCAGTGAAGTTAGTCACCCTAAATTGGCCCCTCATCACTTTTCTGAAATCCTTTAGAAATGAGGAAAGAGGAATAAAAAAGGTATACTCTTTAGTGTGATAATATGGTGGTGGTGGTGGGGTTGTTCTAGATAAAAGGAAGGGAAACAATACACACACACAGAGACCACTAATTATGGTATGTAAATAAACTGCATTACACTCTAAACTCCACTGAAAGCAGAAACTACAATTTTTAATTATTTGTTGACCGTAATATAATATCAAGCTCCTAACAGACTACTTGCCAATCATGGACATCAATATATACACTTGAATGAATTAAAAAATAATAGAATTCCTTCACTACACTTTTATTTGAATAAACTTGTTAATAAAGAGATAGTCTATACCCACTTTACCCCCAAAATTTGTTGATCAAAAACTCTAATTTATATGAATTATCTAGTTAGAATTTATCATTATTATATAATGATTTTTAAGTTCCCATTGTGCACAATGAAAACACTACATTTGTATTTTTTTAAATTACCTGGCAGGCTTAGCCAATGCTTCGTATTTGAAAGCATTGGGCAATCAAAAATTATACTTTTCAGTCAGACTTAAATGTAATATTTACAATAACTGCTGTAATGATCAACAATAGCCAAAGTATGGAAAGAACCCAAATGTCCATCAAGGGACGAATGGATAAAGAAGATGTGGTATATATATACAATGGAGTATTACTGGGCAATCAAAAAGAATGAAATCTTGCCATTTGCAACCACGTGGATGGAACTGAAGGGCATTATGCTAAGTGAAATTAGTCAGAGAAAGACAAATATCATATGACTTCACTCATATGAGGACTTTTAGAGACAAAACAGATGAACATAAGGGGAGGGAACCAAAAATAATATAAAAACAGGGAGGGGGACAAAACATGAGACTCTTAAATATGGAGAACAAACAGAGGGTTACAGGAGGGGTTGTGGGAGGGGGATGGGCTAAATGGGAAGGGGCACTAAGGAATCTACTCATGAAATCATTGTTGCACTATGTGCTAACTAATTTTGATATAATTTTTAAAAAAATAAAATTAAGAAAAAAATAAATAAAATAACTGCTGTAAACTAGGAGCTATTTGAAATTTTTAGGAATGTTGAATTATTTTGTATATCTAGGATATATATATATATATATATATATATACATATATATATATATATATATAAAATAAGTAGTAGTTCCTTTGGCTGTTACTTGGATCATAGATTGGCATGCTATGCTCTGTGATGCTGTTATGTTACATTATGTTATATTACAGGAGAAAGTTTATCCTTACAGTGAATAGAATTCTACAGTGGCTATTAGCTTTCAAAGTATAGTGTAACTATGCTTGATACCCTATAATGTTGGCACCCCACTCTGGACTATTGAAGATTGGTATATCTTCATTTCTCCCTGGGGGAATTCAACCCATTTGCAAATATGAACATTGACATCTATCTTCTTTGACTTTGCTTTTCCCCGGGGATCCTACTTTAAGACCTGGAGGGACATGTCATGAGCTAGAGAAGACATACAAATGTGAACAACAGTAAATTAAACTGTGGAACAAAAGGTCATTCCAAATAAACTTTCTATTTCCCTTGTTATAGTGTATTGCAAATGAATCTCAATCAGATGGCTGCAATTCCCCTAGACTTGAGTGAAAAATAATGCAAAGCATAAGAGAAACTCTGTTTTTATTTATCCACATGTACCTCTAAACATTAAGTCATCCCCAGTTCTCTATAAGTTTTATTTAGCCATGGAAAGTACACAATAGCTTTTTCCTTTATAACTTTACTGCAAGGGCAGTGCTGATGCCTGTATTTAATAATATGGATGTCCTTAGATTAATGAACTAGAATAAATTCAAAAGGATGTTGGATGTTATAAATTAACATAATTAAAATCTTTCTGAAGGAATTTAATAAGTAGATGGATTTGAGATATTTACATTGACATCATGACACTTTATGTAATGCTTTTATGTAACAGTTAATTGGTAAATTAAATATATACATAGGTCCTCTTAAAAATCATACCATGTTTGTGTCCATTAATTTATTAAAGAACATGTGCTATGTTTCAATAATACTGAAACATCAACTTTAACATATCCTTCTGATGAGTAATCAAATAATAGAATATATAGCCAAATTATCTAAGTTCTATAAAAGTTTATAGTAAACAGAAATAAAACAACTTGGAGGAAAAAATTTGAATACTTTCCTTTTTAAGGATATATGCTTGGAACTGTTCAGGTACATAAGGAGATTCAATGAATTTCGTTTGCTTTTTAGTAGCAGCGATGATGTTACTCTCCTAATTTAAAACTGGAAAAATTATTGTACATAATCAGTTTAACTCAAAACTGGAACAAGTTGAAATAATTATTAATAAGATGGCTAATTTTTCATACATTTTAATAGGGCTAGAAATTTAATCAGGGATGGATATTGGAGGAAAATAATTATCTTACGTTGCCCTATGGGATCTTAATTTTAATTTCTAGGCTTCTCAGAAAAGGCTTCTCAGAAAGTTTCTATTTTCCCCTTCCAGTGAAAAATAAATAATTATTTATTTCAGACAACACCCTAATATAGTCCCATACTGAAACTCGAAGACCGTGGAGCAGTCTCCTTGCCGTCCTTGTCACACAGAAATGGTGTAAATATCATGATGATTTAGGAGTCCAGTCTTTAACTACTAGCATCAACATCAATCCATATAAACATATTTTCATCCTCCTTGAGGAAATTATTTCAAGGTATTCATCCAGTTTTGGTTATAAAACAAAGAAAACTACTTCCGGCAGCTTACAAGCAAATATGCTATGTTAGTGGGTGTGTGTGTCTTGTAAAATCACAAAGAAGTTACTTTACCTGCAGGTTCTTGTTGTTATTGTTATTGATATATGTGAGTGTTTCAGACAGGGCAAGATTTATATGTTAAGTACTTACTGGAATCTTAATGCCATCTCTGACCTGCTGCTTAATCTCATCCTTGGTTCTTTTGTGATTGTTATTTCAACTATAGGTACTGACTGTAAAACCTCTTTCAGACTCCAAAAGGGCTTTTTTCTCTTCCTTCTCCTTCTCTTCCCTCCCTTTTCTTTTCTTCCTTTCCTTTTTGTTTTATTGCTTTGTTTTGCCAGAAAGTATCAGTTTGGCATTACTAGTATCGATAAAAATAAAAAGATACCAGGGAAATTTCTATTTCAGTTTATGATTCTGGAGGAATCTTACCCTAACCTCCATGAACTATAATCAATTGATTACCAAGTTAGTAATTATAATCTGGTTTGCTCAAAAATCATTTCTAATGCCAAATAGAATCACTATCGCTAAGTCAAAAGGTTCATATTCTATTCTATTTTTTTAGGGCTTATAAATTCACAATCAAGGATTAGTAGACAACCAGTATCCAGAGACTTCTATCAAGAAACATAGTCAATATGAATACATTAGAGTTTCTAAAAAGAGGTGGGTTTTCTTTGTTGTTGTTGTTATTGTTATATCTATCAGCATAATTGTTTCTATACTAGTGTAGGTATATACCCCATACCATCACATTAATGCATTAACTTTCTAATATCATTAGGAAATAAACACATTGAAAAGTGACTTAAAAGGAGCAAATCAAGAATGCTTTTCACAAATCACTTGTAATACTGTATCTTATTATAATCTCTCTGGCCTCTTATTTTTCATTGAAGATAGAAATCTTTAAAGCAATCAAATGCTAACAAAATTTCATCAGATGATATATATTTTAGTGAGCTAGCAAGAGACCAAAGTAGCATGGATTTCTTCCCAAAATCAGTTCTCTGGGTGAAACTGTAAAAGGATATATTCTCAAAATGGGGGTGGGGAGGGGGACAGGAGAGGAACTGGAGAGGAATCATTTTTTTTATGTTTATTTATTTATTTTGAGAGAGAGAGAGAGAGAGAGAGGAGGGGGGAGGGGCAGACAGAAGATCCAAACCAGGCTCTGTGCTGTTAGCACAGAGCCCCATCCAGGGCTCAAACTCAGGAACTGTGAGATCATGACCTGAGCTGAAGTTGGACGCTTAACCAACTGAGCCAACCAGGCACCCCAAGAGAAATCATTTTTATTTTTGTTTGGTTCTACAAAATGGCATGGAATTGTTTTTTTATTAATGTTTATTTATTTTGAGAGAGAGAGGAAGAGGGACAGAGAAAGGGAGAGAGAGAATCCCCAGTGGGCTCCACACTGTTAGCACAGAGCCCAACATAGGGCTCAATCTTACAAACCATGGTCATGACCTGAGGTGCAATCAAGAGTCTGATGCTCAAGTGACTGAGCCACCCAGGCACCCAGCAGTTTTGTTATTTAACGGAATTTTCTCATTTGTATTTTTACATATACAGATACTTATAAATGAAAAAATGTTTCATTTGGGGTTTAATCAGGGAAGCAGACCACTAGAAGATAAAAATAGTAAGGGCCCAGCATGCTCTATCTTCCATAATTTGTCTCATTCAGCATATTACTTTTGAAGGCTCATTTTAAGTGTTGCTTCCATTTGACCTTATGACATGACACAGCCTATGTGAGGCCGTTGTTTCTGTGGCTGGTGCTAGAGAATGAAGTCTTCAGAGCGAGAAGGGTGGTTGAGAAGGGAACATGGATGTACAGTGAGTGAAGAAGGACAACATCAGAACTTGTAGGGCCATGTTGCTCTCTCACCACATTCAAGCCTTCAGTCTCAATTGCACTGTACCCTGCAGAAGGTGATTCCTTCATGGGCAGCTAGGCGCTCACCCAGCCCAGAAATGGAAGAAATGGAAGGAGGGTCTGGCCGAGCATAAGGGAACGCAAGCCCAGCTGCCAACACGACAGAAGAAAAGTGACAACATCCTGAGCAGCAGTAGCACCTCATGACCTGAACTGGCCCTCCAAACATAAAATAAATACGGCTGCAGCTTCTCTTCTACCTTCCAAATCTAATGTGTGTCTCTTGTGGGCCACAGTAACCTGGAGCTCTGCAGAGCAGAGAATTCTGGAAAGCATTGGAGCGGTTTTGCTAAAGTGACACAATACAGATCTACCACATATACCAAGTCTGAGGTTTCTCTCCGAATCGGCCAGGAGAGAGAGCCATCAGCTAATATTTTTAAGTTGTGTAAAGGGTATATGAGGGGCACTATGCTATTTTCTGTATACCCATTTGAAATTTACTGTAGTTAAAATTTTTACTTGACAAATGAAAAAAGGAAAGAGAAAGGGACGTAGCAGAGAAGAGGCAAGAGTGGCAAGTGAATGGGATTAGCTAGGCACAGCAGCTTGATGCAGCAGTAAAGGGGTTGAGGAAGATAATTTTAAACTTTCTCTCCATGAGCCTACATTACAGAAATATTAAGGACAAAGAAATATTAAGGACACCTATACAGGTACCCTTGGGGTAAGATGAAAGTTGCAAGAAATTCCCGCTGGGGAAAAAAGTCAGTGAGAATAGCCACCCACTCTGAAACCTTCACCCTCCGCGTGCTTCCTCCAAATCCCTGAATGAGTGCATGTCAACCTGAGAAGGCTACGTGTGCACCATGCCACTTTCCTCTAGGGGTATCAAGATGTGCTTGATTAGTACACAGTGATTCTGGGGTGCCTGTGCTCTTCAGCCTGGACATCATCCTCCCTCTTTCTCCTAAACTCATCTGACTGGGGTCTAGTCCTCAGTACTTGACACTACATGAGAATTTGAGTTTTTAGTCTCAAATACCAAAACAAGGACTAAAACTATCTCAAGAGAAAGAATGCAAACAAAACAATACAATAATTTCTTCATCAAATATTTGATTACTAGAGCATTATTATTGGCATTGGAGATCAAACAAAGACTCATACAAAGAAATAACCCTACCTTCAGGCCCTGTCTTATGGCGCTGACATTGGCAAAGAGCAAGGGAATTCAAAAAATAAGATTAACAACAACACAAGGATGGACATTCAAACTGCTCTGATTTACCTCTTAATTGAGGTACCACCCAGTGCAATAAATGAAGAAAAAGAAACAGAAGGTATGCACATTGAAAAGAAAGAAATAAAATGGTCACTATTTGTAGGCAACATGACTGTCTTTGTAGAAAATCCCAGTGGAACTACAAAAACCTACTAGAACAAATAAGTGAATTTATTAAGGTTGCAGAACATAAGGTCAGTACACAAACATCAATCAGATTTCTATATAGCAGCAATGAACAATTGGAGAAAAGATACTCTACCCATGGAATACTACTGTCACCCATGTCCGTGGATTCAAAACTGCTTATGATCATCTACATAACTGCCTGTCCTACATATTTTGAAATAACTTAGCCAGTCTCCACAACTGTGTGAGCTAATTTTTGTAGTAATTCTCTCTTGTTCTCTCTTGCTGTGAATGAGAGAAAGAGAGAGAAAAAGATAAAGAAATGTAAAGATATACATATATTTCTTACTGTGTATATTTCTGTTAAATATACACACTTTATATGTGTATAAACTTTAACCGAATCTATAAAAGAAAAAAGTTAACAATGAACTTTATCAATAAGAACCTCTGTTCTCTGAAAAATACTAAGAAAATAGTGAGGGGCCAAGATGGCAGGGCAATGTGGAAGTTCTCAGCTTCTCTCATCCCTGAAATGCAGCTAACACCAAACCGTTTTGCACACCTAGAAAATTGATCTGAGGATTAGCATAACAATCTGTATAACTTGAGCCCAGAACTCAGCAGGTACATGGGGCAGAGAGGTGGACTGGGGGAGAGAGAAGCTGTGGAGGATAGCTGTTTCCATGGAGAAAGGACAGAGAAAGGGAGGAGAGTCTAGGAAAAGCACTCCCCCCAAAAGTAGCTGGAGAGAAAGAGAAAGAGTGGAAGCCCCCACAAGACTAAACAAGAAAGGGAGAAAGGAGAAGGTTTCTTGACTAAACAAGAAAGGGAGAAAGGAGAAAGGAGAAGGTTTCAGTACTACTAGGACTGTATAAACTAAAGGAGTTCATGAGCACTAAACCAGCCCTGCAAGAAATTTTAAGGGGACTCTTTGAAGGGGGAAAAGATGAAACAAAACAAAAAAGACCAAAAGCAACAAAGACTGGAAAGGACCAGATAATATCACTAGAAATACCAACTCTACAGGCAACACAATGGCAATAAATTGTTATCTTTCAGTACTCTCTCTAAATGTCAATGGACTAAACACTTCAATCAAAAGAGATAGGGTAACAGAATAGATAAGAAAACAAGATCCATCTATATGCTGTTTACAAGAGACCCATTTTAGACCTAAAGTCACCTTCAGATTGAAAGTAAGGGAATGCAGAACCATCTATCACGCTAATGGTCACCAAAAAAAGCTGAGTAGCCATATTTATATAAGACAATCTAGATTTTAAAATAAAAACTGTAACAAGAAATGAAGAAAGGCATTGTATCATAATTAAGGGGTCTATCCACTAAGAGGATCTAACAGTTGTGAACATGCCCCGATGTGGGAGCACCCAAATACATAAATCAGTTAATCACAAACATAAAGAAACTCATTCATAATAATACCATAATAGTAGGGGACTTCAATACCCCACTTACAGTAATTGACAGATCTTCTAAGTAGAAAATCAACAAGGACACAATGGCTTTGAATATCCCACTGGACCAGATGGATTTAACAGATATATTCAGAACATTTCATCCTAAAGCAGTGGAATACACATTCTTCTTGAGTGCACATGGAACATTCTCCAGAATAGATCCCATACTGGGACACAAATCAGCCCTCAGCAAGTACAAAAAGATTGAGATCACACCATGCATATTTTCAGACCATAATGCTATGAAACTCAAAATCAACCACAAGAAAAAATTGGAAAGACAACAAATACTTGGAGACTAAAGAACATCCTACTAAAGAATGAATGGGCTAACCAAGAAATTAAAGAAGAAATTAAAAAATACATGGAAGCTAATGAAAATGATAGTGCTACAGCCCAAAACCTCTGGGACACAGCAAAGGTGGTCATAAGAGGGAAGTATAGCAATCCAGGCCTTCCTAAAGAAGGAGGAAAGATGGCAGATATCCAACCAAACCTTACACTTTGTAGAGCTAGAAAAACAACAGCAAATAAACCCAAAACCGGTAGAATATGGGAAATAATAAAGATTAGAGCAAAAATGAGTGCTATCAAGATAAAAAAAAAAAAAAGTAGAATAGATCAATGAAACCAAGAGCTGGTTCTTTGAAAGAATTAACAAAATTGGTAAACCACTAGCCAGTTTGATCAAAAAGAAAAAGGAAAGGACCTAAATAAATAAAATCAAGAATGAAAGAGAAGAGATCACAACAAACACCATAGAAATACAAACAATAGTAAGAGAGTATTATGAGCAATTATATACCAATAAATTGGGCAATCTGGAAGAAAATGGACAAATTCCTAGAAACATATATACTACCAAAACTGAAACAGGAAGAAGTAGAAAATTTGAACAGACCCATAACTAGTAAAGAAATCAAATAAGTAATCAAAAATCTCCCAAAAAACAAGAGTCCAGGACCAGATGGCTTTCCAAGGGAATTCTACCAAACATTTAAAGAAGAGTTAACACCTATTCTTTTGAAGCTGCTCAAAACATAGAAGTGGAAAGAAAACGTCCAAACTGATTCTTTGAGGCCAGCATCACCTTGACTCCAAAACCAGACAAAGACCCTTTTTAAGCAGAACTACAGACCAATTTCTCTGATGAACATGGATGCAAAAATTCTCAACAAGATACTCAACAATACATTAAAAGAATTATTCACCATGATCAGGTGGGTGATCACATATTTATACCTGGGATGCAGGGCTGGTTCAATATCTGCAAATCAACCAATGTGTTACATCATATAAATAAAAAGAAAGGATAAGAACCACATAATCCTCTCAATAGATGTGGAGAAAGCATTTGACAAAATGCAGCATCCTTTCTTGATAAAACCCTCAAGAAAGTGGGGGTAGAAGGATTATACCTCAATATCATAAAAGCTATGTATGAAAGACCCACCACTAATATCATCCTTAATGGGTAAAGACTGAGAGCTTTTCCCCAAAGGTCAGAAACATGACAGGGATGTCCACTCTCACCACTGTTATTCAACATAGTGTTGGAAATCCAAGCCTCAGCAATCTACAACACAAAGAAATAAAAGGCATCCAAATCGGCAAGGAGGAAGTCAAACTTTCACTTTTTGCAGACGACATGTTACTCTATGTGGAAAACCCAAAAGATTCCATCAGCTTTAACTGATTCATGAATTCAATAAAGTTGCAGGATATAAAATCAATGCACAGAAATCGGTTGCATTTCTATACACCGATAATGAAATGCAGAAAGAGAAATCAAGGAATTGATCCCATTTACAATTGTACCAAAACCCATAAAATACCTAGGAATAAACCTAACCAAAGAAGTGAAAAATCTATACACTCAAAACTATAGAAAGCTCATGTAAGAAATTGAAGAAGACACCAAAAAATGGAAAAATATCCCATGCTCATGGATTGGAAGAACAAATATTGTTAAAATGTCAATACTACCCAAAGCAATCTATACATTCAACACAATCCCAATCAAAATAGCACCAGCATTCTTCAAAGAGCTAGAATAAACAATCCTAAAATTTGTATGGAACCTGAGAAGACCCTGAATAGCCAAAGCAATCTTGAAGCTGGAGACATCACAATCCCAGATTTCAAGATGTATTACAAAGCTGTAATCCTCAAAACAGTATGGTACTGGCACAAAAACAGACACTCAGATCAATGGAACAGAATAGAGAACCCAGAAATGGACCCCCAAACATATAGCCAACTAATCTTTGACAAAGCAGGAGAGAATATCCAATGGAATAAAGACAGTGTCTTCAGCAAATGATGCTGGAGAAACTGGACAGCAACATGCAGAAGAATGAACTTGGACCACTTTCTTACACCATACACAAAAATAAAATCAAAATGGATGAAAGGCCTAAACATAAGACAGGAAGCCATCAAAACCCTCGAGGAGAAAGCAGGCAAAAACCTCTTTGATCTTGGCCGCAGAAACTTCTTACTCAATAAGTCTCCAGAGGCAAGGGAGACAAAAGCAAAAAATGAACTATTGGGACCTCATCAAAATAAAAAGCTTCTGCACAGTGAAGGAAACAATCAGCAAAACTAAAAGGCGACCGGCGGGATGAGAGAAAATATTTTCAAATGACATATCAGATAAAGGGTTAGTATCCAAATCCTATAAAGAACTTGTCAACCTAACACCCAAAAAAGAAATAACCCAGTGAAGTAATGGGCAAAAGACATGAAAGGACACTTTTCTAAAGAAGACATCCAGATGGTGAACAGACATATGAAAAAATGCTCAACATCACTCATCATCAGGGAAATACAAATTAAAACCACAATGAGATACTACCTTACTCCAGTCAGAATGGCTAAAATTAACAACTCAAGCAATGATAGACTTTGCAAAGATGTGAAGAAAGGGGAACCCTTTTGCATTGCTTGTGGGAATGCAAACTGGTGTGGCCACTCTGAAAACAGTATGGAGATTCCTCAAAAAGTTAAAAATAGAACTACCTTACGACCCAGCAATTGCACTACTAGGTATTTATCCAAGGGATACAGGTGTGCTGTTTTGAAGGGGCACATGCATCCCAATGTTTGTAGCAGCACTATCAACAATAGCCAAGATATGGAAAGAGCCCAAATGTCCATCGACAGATGAATGGATAAAGAAGATGTGGTATATGTATACAATGGAGTATTGCTCAACAATCAGAAAGAATGAAATGTTGCCATTTTTGACTACATAGATGGAACTAGAGGGAATTATGCTAAGCAAAATTAGTCAGAGAAAGACAAATATCATATGACTTCACTCATATGAGGAATTTAAGATATAAAACAGATGAACATAAGGAAGGGAAGGAAGAATAATATAGAAACAGCAAAAATAATATAGAAACATAAGAGACTCTTAAATATAGAGAACAAACAGAGGGTTGCTGGAGGGATTGTGGGAGGAGGGATGGGCTACGTGGGTAAGGGGCATTAAGGAAGACACTTGTTGGGATGAGCACTGGGTGTTATACATAGGGGATGTATCACTGGAATCTACTCCTGAAATAATTGTTGCACTATATGCTAACTAACTTGGATGTAAATTAAAAAATAAATAAACAAATATAGGCATAAAAAAAGAAAAAAGAGATATAATAAATAAATAAATAAATAAATAAATAAATAAGAAAAATACTAAGAATAATTTTATTCATGCTATGCACTGGGAAATAGTACTTACAAATCCTATTTCTGATCAATATTTTGTATCCATAGAACTTTCAAAACTCAGTGATAAGAAAAGAAAAACTCTAAAGAAGAAAATGGATAATCTCTCTGCACACATTATCAGGAAGGATATCAGGATGGCAGATAAGCTCATGAAGAGATGCTCAATGTCATTAGTGATTAGAGAAATGCAAAGTAAAACAGTGAGATACCACTAAATACCAATAGAATGACTAAGAAACAGAAAAACAAACCAAAAACCCCCCCCACAGTTCTGACTGGTGCTGCAGATGCAGAGCAACCAAAACTCCAAACCTTTGTACATGGTTGGTGGAAATGAAAAGTGTTATAACCACTTTAAGAAAGAGTGCCTACAAAGTTAGGCATGTCGTTACCACATAATTAAAGATTCTACACAGAGATATTTTTCCAAAAGTAATTAAAACTGTGCTCACATAGCAGCTTATATGTAAATGTTTACAGTGGCTTTTTTATGTAATCACCAAATATTAGAACCCAAATGTCCCTCAAATGGGGAATGGGTAAGCAAACAGTGGTACATCCATACAACAGAATACTACTCAGCAGTAAAATGGAGTGGCACACTGAAGCGTGCAATAGTATGGTCGGATCTTAAGTGCATTATGCCAAGTGAAAGAATCCAAAATCAAAAAGTGACAGCGTGATGCCATGCATGTGCCATTATGCAAAAGGTGACATTATGGTGAGGAAGAACAAATCACTGATTGCCAAGGGTAGGAGGCACCAGCAAGGATTTTAACCACAAAAGGACATGGAAGAATTGTTTGGTCATTGGAACTGTTTTATATCTTTATTTTGGTGGTGGTCCCACTACTATTCACATCTGTCAAAATTCCAGGACTGTCCTTTAAAAGGTGAGAATTTTACTGCATGTAAATGAAACTTTAATTGAAAATTAGAATGAGTATATATAATATTAGGTAGCAACGGTTGGTAAGGGAGAAAAAGTGAATTGGGAAAAGGAGACATAAAATGGCTAACTGTGAAATTCACTGAGGATGGGTGAAGAAAGAGAAAGCCTCACTGCAAAGATGATTTTTAAGATCATCTCCTGCAAGAAGTCTGGCATATATAAGCAAGAACAAGATCAGTGTGGGTAGAATGGAGTGAAGAAGAAAAGCAGAGTAAGTGGTCTGGGAGTTGACTCAAGAGTGTGGGGGAGGGGGCATCAGATGGAAGCCCATAGGTCACAGGTAGGTCTTTGACTGTTACTGTGAGTGAGATGGTAAGCTAGCAGAACATGTGAGCGGAAGACTGACACCATCTGGCTGACATTCTAACAGGGTACCTCTGTCTACCATGTTGAGTAGAAGAGGGCAAGATTCCCATAGAAAGACTGACAAACAGGCAAAAGAAAAGGCATAGATAAGGCCGTGGAGGAAGTGTAACACTGTCCTGCTGTGGATATATTGGTTATGTAACGCCGGTGGCTTTCTGATCAGCTGGAGGTGGGGTATGTAAGCAAGGAAGGAGTCAATGATGCAATGAGTGGAAAGATTTTTGGTCTAAACAACTGAAAGAATGGGACATCTCTTTTTTTCTTTTTTTAGATTTTATTTTTAAGTACTCTCTATCCCCAAAGTTGGGCTCAAAATGACAACCCCACGATCAAGAGTCACACACTCCATCATCCACTGAGCCAGCCAGGTGCCCCAAGAATGGAACATCTTTTTAAATACTTTTTTTATGTTTATTTATTTTTGAGAGAGAGACAGAGTGCAAGCAGGAAAGGGGCAGAGAGAGAGGGAGACACAGAATCTGAAACAGGCTCCAGGCTCTGAGCTGTCAGCACAGAACCTGATGTGGGGCTCTAACCCACAAACTACGAGGTCATGACCTGAGCCGAAGTCAGAGGCTTAACCAACTGAGCTACCCAGGCACCCCAAGAATGGAACATCTTAATTGAAATGGAGAGGATTACAGAAGGAGTTGGTGTATGTGGAAAGGGTGTGGATATTAGTTTGGGACATTTAGGTTGAAGATGCTTATGAGACAGCCAAATGGAGCTATCAAGTAGGCAGGTGGGTATTTGAGTCTGGAAGTCAGTGGACAAGTTCCTAACAGATACACAAATTTGCAACTCATAACCTTAAAAATTATATTTTAAAGCCATTAAACAGCATAAGATCACCAGAGATAAAGTGTAGATAGAAAGAGAAAGAGGTCCAAGTCCTGAGTCTTGAGACAATATGTGTATCAGAAACATAATTATGGGAACAGATGGACCAAGAATCTAAACACAGCATGATAAGTATGCTTTGGGAGATAGGGACGATAATAGCAACAGAAAACAAGAACAAAACACCACAAAATCTAAACTCAGTAAAAATATTGAGTATGAAAAACATAGCAGTTGAAATGGAGAACAAAATAATTCAGATAAATAGTAGGACAGACATAGATGATGAATAAATTAGTAAACTAAAAGCTCAGTTTAGGAACTTACCAGAGAGCAGTAGTCCTAGACAAAGAGCATATATAGTGGAAAATCTAAACGAAAAATGGCTAGAATAAAGGTGCAGACATCCAGATTACAAGAGTCTAAGAAGAGAGGAAAATAAAAATGAAGATGGAAATATGTATAAAAAAATAATGGAAATGTTTTCCAGGATTAAAGAGAGATGAGTGACCTCAAGTAAAAGGGCTCACAGAGGACCAAACAATAGGAAGAAAAACAATGTCATATGATACAAATTATTAGAAAATTTGAAACATCATATAAATGGCAACCTTCATAAAGCTTGCAAGTTGAAAAATCACCTAATCGGGAGCCTGGGTGGCTCAGTGAGTTAAGTGTTCGACTCTTGGTTTTCGCTAGGTCATGATCTCACAGTTCATGAGTTCGAGCCCCACATGGGGTTCTGTGCTGTTGGTGGGGA
Source organism: Panthera uncia (assembly GCF_023721935.1). Classification (NCBI taxonomy): domain Eukaryota; kingdom Metazoa; phylum Chordata; class Mammalia; order Carnivora; family Felidae; genus Panthera; species Panthera uncia. The sequence continues at coordinate 182,413,315 of NC_064811.1, forward strand.
GCCTGCTTGGGATTCCCTCTCTCTCTCCCTCTCTTTCCGCCCCTCCCCCACTTGCGCTGTGTCTGTGTCTCTCAAAATAAAAAATAAATAAACTTTAAAAAAAAAGAAAAAGGAAAAGTCACCTATAAATGAGGAAATACATACTGCATGCAGAAAGATAACAGAAAATAACATGTTACAGTTTTGAAATAAAATCGCTTAGCCTAGAATTTTCTCTGAAGCTAAATAGTCCACTGATTTTAAAATTATTATAAAAATATTCTCAGACATACAAATTCTTAAAAGTATTTACAATAAATACCAAGATACACATTGAAGGATATGCTCAAATAATTGGAGAAATTATTCAAGATACATTATAAGAGATGTGCTAAGTAGAGGTTGTAAGATATATGGAAAGTAGAGGGTTTTTTATTGTTGTATAAATAAATAAAGGAAGGATGAAACAAAGGAAAATGTATCCAAGCCAATACAGAACGAACATTAATATGATGTGAGGGGTGGGTTTGGGGGCTAGTAAAGTGAGGGACATGGAAGAATGCTAAAGTGCTTTCTTATTAAAGAAAATTAAGAGGGGCCACTGGGTGGCTCAGTAGGTTAAGCATCTTACTCTTGATTTTGGCTCAGGTCATGATCCCACAGTTCATGAATTCGAGCCCCATGTCAGGCTCTGTACTGGCAGTGTGGAGCCTACTTAGAATATTTTCTCTCTCTCTCTCTCTCTCTCTGTCTCTCTCTCTCTTTGTCTGTTTCTCCTTCTCTGTCTCTCAAAATAAATAAACTTTAGAAAATTAAAATGAAAAGATTGTTAATAACAGAATAACTGAGAATCAAAGGATGGAAAAAAGATACACTAAATTAATACGCCCAGGGGCTCTTGGGTGGCTCCATCAGCTAAGTGTCTGACTCTTGATTTCAGCTCCAGTCATGATCTCATAGTCATGAGATGGAGTCCCACGTTGGGCTCTGGGTGTGGAGTCTGCTTAAGATTCCCTCTCCCTCTCTCTCTGTCCCTCCCCCACTTGCTCATGCACTCTCTCTCTCTCTCTCTCTCAAAAAAAAAAAAAAAGTAATAGTAAATTTTAATATGCCACAAAAAGAACAGAATAGAAATCTTAGTATCTGACAAAACAGATTTTAAAGCAAAAATGTCATGTTAGAAAAAAAATATTAGACATGAATATAATAATAGAAGGAACAATAGAACAGATTCCCTACCATGTCTACCATGAACAACTATGTACCTAACCATGTTGGCTCAAAGTGTATCAAAGTATATTAATCAGACTGTGGAGAGACATCATTAAGTCAACAATTGGACTTGTAGATTTTACACACCATTCTCAGAAAGTTATATATCAAACAGACAAAAAAGACACAAAGTTATTGAAGCCTGTCAGTATAATTCAAGATGTGAGCTACTTAATAACATACTGTATACAGATCACAAAACATCTGAAGTCTCAGTAAATACCAAAGAAGCAATATAACATCTCATTATACACCCAGTAACCATAATTAGAATAATTTTATTTTTCTAATCAGTATCTTGAGCCCATATTTTATATATTACCCAATTTTAAGAAAATTACTTGGTAACAAAGGTTGAATGATTTTAAAAGTAGCTGTAATGTATCAATCTTAAGAAAGATAATTACAGTTGTTTTAAAGTGATTATAAATAAGAAGGTACAATAAGGATACAAATTGTTTAAGTAGAGGAGATTCAATGTCCCCTTCAACATCCATCATTTTCTGCGCAAGCTTAAATTATATTTGTCTTACAGAAGAGTTTACAAATTAAAAGAAATGTTAGCACTTCATTTTTTTCTGACAGCTGAAATAATTGTGAAAGCTTTTTCACTGTTGAGAAAAATACTGGTATCTAACAATGAATTTATATTTCACCCTGTCCTTTACCAAAAATGTAATGGATCTATCAACTTCATTTCATCAAGAAGTTATAAATGCTCTAACAACCTAGTGGGATTAATACAGAGGAATCTTGTAAGGTTAGTGGCTATCATAGACCCAGCTTATAGATTTTAGTAGGTCTTCCATTTGAAATTAAAAAAAGCAAAGACACAGTGCCATAGTGTGCATTTTATCTGTGATATTTTCAGAGCTAATGTCATCCCTGATATATGGTTATTAAGTTCATTGCTTTGAGTAGCACCTTGACATTTACTGCCTTTGAATACCAGCTGAGTAACGTGGTAAGTTCTAGCAAACAGTTTATATCAGCCTTATTTGCTTCTTCCTAAAAATCACGTTCCAAGTGGACAACTTCATTGGGCACATTTTCTTCTCCTATACCAAGTAGTTTTAAAAATACTAATAATTTGGTTTATTTTGTACCTAACCAAGTGATAAAAATCAGTGGAATGTTAGGAAGCAAGGCAAATAGATCAAATATCACCCATCAATTCCAATAGAAGGTCAGTGAGAACACAAATACTCAATTTTTAAAATAGTCTACATAGTAACTAAAGTAATATGCAAATACTCTGGCAATTATAGTCTGCTTAATGCAATAAAAGTGCTTCAAAATATTACAAAAGGATTGTTATAATCTATCAAATTATTCATAACTACTTATACATCAACTCTAATTTGACATTAATATTTCCCATTTGCATAAGTGATTCTAACTAGTGAAGGCCAAACCATTTAAAAGGTTATTTATTAATTAAGCAATTGATTAATGATTATAGACTAGAAAATTGTGATTTAATGTTTCAAATTTCATGTGTCTCTGTAAAAATGACAATTTCTCATTCATGGACTGTAGACTCTCCTATAGGGATGATTATGGAACTTATTAACTAGTCTGGTAGTTATGGGGCTTCTCTTTTAAAGCATTCTGTCAAATTGCATTTGTTTGAAATAAACATAAATAATGAAAGAAGTTGTTTAATTTCCCCAGAAATATTTTTTTCTTTAATGGCTCAAACCAAGAAAATGTAGACCCATGAGTCCTAAGAGAATTTAGTCCTGAGAATTACTTGTGCCTTTCATAGTCATTAATCCTGTCATTATAATAGTTACATAAGACTTTGCTCTACCCCATGCACCAGGAACTTCCTGAATAATAAGACAAACTTCCTGAAACAGGACTTTCACTCTTAAGTGTTTTTCCCTCCGCCTGCCAGAGACCCTCCCTCAGCTGTGCCCATTCAGGCTGCCTGCTTTCTTGACCTACATGGAAATTACATTCCTTGCATCTCCCTCAAAATGCATCCATTTAGTTTTTTTGCCCCCAAACATTAGTAAACAGACTAATGCTAACATGGTACTATGTAAATATCCACAGGTTACCTGTAATTTTAAACTAAACAATTTTGTAGCATTTTTCATTTGTTCCTTTGATATCAGTCTTGTCTTTGTCATATACTTCTTGAGTATCAAACAAAGCTTTTACCATATTTTGGAGCTTATAGTAAACATTTAGATGACCAACATTCCATAGTATAGCTGTATTGATTTCTCCAACATCTTTGAAGAAGTATTTGATGAGTTTCTACTATATTCTACATGTTTTTTCAGCTGTCAGAGATAGTGAGGGAACAGCAGGGGACAAAACAGATATGGTTCCCGCACACACAGAATGAATAATCTAGGGGAGGAGAAAGTTTTTAAACAAATACAGGCTGTAATTGCACACATGAATGTTAAGGATAGCCCTGCATTTAGAAAATTATTTTCCATTTCTCCACATCCTCTCAAGCATCTATAGTCTCCTGATTGTTCATTTTAGCCATTCTGACTGGCACGAGGTGGTATCTGAGTGTGGTTTTGATTTGTATTTCCCTGATGAGGAGCGACGTTGAGCATCTTTTCATGTGCCTGTTGGCCATCCGGATGTCTTCTTTAGAGAAGTGTCTGTTCATGTTTTCTGCCCATTTCTTCACTGGATTATTTGTTTTTTGGGTGTGGAGTTTGGTGAGTTCTTTATAGAATTTGGATACAAGCCCTTTGTCCGATATGTCATTTGCAAATATCTTTTCCCATTCCATTGGAAACCAATTTGACAATAAATTTCATATAAAAAATAAATAAATAAATAAAATATATTTTAACCAGAAAAAAAGAAAGAAAATTATTTTCCAATAAAATTATTTTTTTCCTGAGAATATGGAAAATAAATACAAGTTTAAAGATGGAAATTAGCATTGCCCAAAGTCCTAAAACACAACCATATATACAATTTTTACGATTTTTTTCTAACAGATTTTTAGTGTATATAAGTATATACACATATATATAAGATGTGTGTGCATATATATATATATATGAAGAAGAATATGTATATTATAAAATTGGGATCACATTGATTATACTATTTTGTATACTACTTTAGAGTTAATATTAGATATACCCATTAATTTCATTAAATATTCATATATAGCATTATTTTAATAATGATGTATTTGTCATTTGAATTAAACTTTGAAAAATTATTTCCTTTTTATTGGATTAAATTGGGTTTTTTAGCATTAAAATTTTTGCTGTTATAGTCTGTATACAACTTACTATGTGTCTTTCTATTACCTTCTAATAAATATTTATGCATGGCCATGATATAAATCATATATAGTATATAATTCATATATTATATTTGTTAATTTAATTAATTATATCCATTTATGATTATAATTTCATAATTTATAAATAATACCTGTATTGATGTGTTAATATATTTACATATTATTATACATTATATAGTTATATATAATTTATTACACGTAATATATATAGTTAAGAAAATCTTGAATAAAAAAGGTGGAGGACTTCCACAACTGATGAGAAGTTATTTTAAAGTTGAAGCATTGAAATCAGTGGGTTATTGGTGAAAGGATTACCAATAGTCCATGAAGACAGAATAGAGAGCCCCAAATCAAACATAGATATGGATACTTGATGTACAACAGTGATAGTATTGTAGACTAGTGGGGAAAAGTCAATATTTTAATAAATAGACATAAATTGGAAGTCTGTGTGGAAAAAAGTTAATCTTGACTTCTTCCTCACCATAAACAGAAGTGTACAGAACCACAATGTGAAAGGAGAAGAAAACTAGAAAATATCTTAGTTCTATGGATTAGGCTAAAGCAGAATATCACTATTCATAAAAATTTGAATTGCATTAAAATTAAGAACACCTATTTGCCAGAAGATGCCTCTAAATGGAAAAGCAAGCCACAAAGCAGAAAAAGATACATACAATCAATGTAACGAATGAAGAATTTATTTCCAGAAACAGAATATTATTTCCAGAATAAATAATTCCCACAAATTATAAGAAAAATATAAAACAAATTTATACAAAATTGAGCAAAATCATCAAGTGGTTAGTCAAAAGGATATCCAGATGACAAATCGGCAATACTTTCTTGGAAGTGAAAGAGGGAGCTATTGATTATTTTACCAAGATGACCAATAAAAACAGGATCTGCCTTGGGCAAACTTCTAACAAACTTATGGAGAGATCCTCAACTTAATTGGAAATCAGTGTGATGGTTAATTTTATGTGTCAACTTGACTAGGCTAAGGGATGCCCTAGGCTAAGAGATTACCAGATAGCTGGTAAAACATCATTTCTGTCTGTGTCTGTGAACGCATTTCCAGAAGTAAGCATTCAGATAAGTCAACTGAGTAAAGAAGATTTGCCTTTACCAATGTGGAAAGGCATCATTCAATCCACTGAGGTAAACTCACTCTCTTCTTGAGGTTGGACATCCAACCCTTTTGGCCCTCAGACACTGGAGCTCCTGATTGTGTAGGTAGCAGACAGCAATTGGGACTTCTTGGTCTCCGTAATCAAATGAGCCAATTCTCATAATAAATCTCTCCCTCTCCCTCTCTCGCTCCCCCTCTCCTCCTCTCCCTTCCCCACCCCGATCCATATCCAGATGGTTCTGTTTCTCTGGAAAACCCTGATTAATACAGTCAACAAAATGTCAACCAATGCCACAACAAAATACCATTACCAGAATAACTAAAACTATGCTTATATTTATATTTATATTTATATTTATATTTATATTTACCAAGTGTTGTCTAGGGTGTTGTGGATCTAGATCTCATACACCTCATACACTGCTAGAGAAGAGATTATTATTTATAGTACTGTGGAAAACTGTTTAGCATTGTTTACCAAAGCAAAATATTCATTTTTACATTTCACTGGGTTCCAGTTCTGGGGCATACATTCAACTGAGTTATGCACTAATGTGAACGAAAAGACGTGCAAAAAATTGTTCCTAACAGCATTATTTTCACTAATCAAAAATTGGGGAAAAGCCCACTGAAAAGCCCATCAACAGTAGGATTGCTAAATAAATTTTTCTATACACATACACAGAATACTATTCACTAATGAAAATGAACAACTGCCAAAGATGAACCTCAAAAAAAAAAACATTAAGAAAAGCAGCCGTGAGGCTCCGAGATGGCTCAGTCGGTTAAGCTTCCAACGTTGGTTCAGGTCATGATCTCATGGCTCTGGAGTTTGAGCCCCTCATCGGGCTCTGTGCTATGAGAACTTAGAGCCTGAGACTGCTTCCCTCTCTCTCTGCCCCTCTCCAGCTTGCCCTCTGTTTCTCTCTCTCAAAAATAAACGAACACTGGGGCACCTGGGTGGCTTAGTTGGTTAAGCGTCTGACTTCATCTCAGGTCATGATCTCGCAGCTTGTAGGTCCCAGCCCCAAGTCAGGCTCTGTGCTGACAGCTCAGAGCCTGGAGCTGTTTCAGATTCTGTGTCTCCCTCTCTCTCTGCCCCTCCCTCCACTCACGCTCTGTCTCCCTCTGTCTCAAAAACATTTTTTTAATTTTTAAAGAAATAAATAAACAAGAAGAAAAGAAAAGCAGCCAGACTAAAAGGCATTTTGTTATATTCCATTGGCATGAAGTTCTGAAACAATCAAAACTAATCTATGGTGATAGAAATCAGAATAATGGTTGCCAGTGGGGAAGAATGAGGTATAGTGACAGCAAGAGGGGCTGAGGGATTTCTGTTTCTTCATTTGGTTGTTGGTTGCCTGTGTGATCATTGCTGATCATTCAGCACACTGTAAATTCTATGATTTGTCCATTTCTGTTACATATTTTACACTTAAAAAAAAGACTCATTAAAAATATTTTAGGGGCGCCTGGGTGGCTCAGTCGGTTGAGCGTCCGACTTCGGCTCAGGTCACGATCTCGCGGTCCGTGAGTTCGAGCCCCGCGTCGGGCTCTGTGCTGACAGCTCAGAGCCTGGAGCCTGTTTCAGATTCTGTGTCTCCCTCTCTCTCTGACCCTCCCCCGTTCATGCTCTGTCTCTCTCTGTCTCAAAAATAAACGTTAAAAAAAAAAAATTAAAAAATAATATTTTAATGATTGCATCAAATTCCTCCCAAGATGAAAGAAATGATGCATAGTATATACACAAACACAAACAAAATTGAATAGATACTCAACTAATTCTCAAAATGTAAACAATACTTCAAGTAGAAAAAATTTTCAGGAGCTTCAGTTCAATTTGGATTACCTAGAAACTTGCTAAAAGTTTCTTTATATAGGCAGAGTCTTGGTTTCATGGGGAAAAAAACATAAATGGAGGTATAAAATAATTCCTAAACATCTTAAATGTACAATTTAATATGAGAATGGTATCGTTCTAGTTGACTAAACATGTGGATTGATGCAGTATAAAACAAATGTTTGGCAGAACTATATGTTTATTACAAAATATAAATTCTCAATTATCCCCCAATTTTCTGTATGACAATTTTATTTGTATGAAAAGTGGAAAGGGTCACAAGCAAAACTTAACCTTGTCATTGTAAATGCCAGAGCTCCCTCACTTGTCAGTTGGGTTTTATTTATGACTGTCAACATGCAGAGTCAATCAGTCCAAATGCTTAGTCTGCTACAAGCATCATGAAGAAAACAAAGCCAATGAAAAATATCACTTTGACAAAAACATAATGCTTGATTACAAATGCCAAATGATAATGGTACTTTGATAGCTTTCTGAGTGGGTAGTTGTGAAGAAAGTGACCATGGAGAAATTTTTAAGTAGGGATATTAACATTAAATTGAAAAGCATGGTAACCTGTTGACTGTCATGTCGCCCCAGTCAAATGCTTTGACTTCTGTATGTTGAGCAGATACTAGATTGACTCCAGGCCCACTGATATAGGTAAGATGTCACTAATCTATTACTTATAATCCCCAAATTATACGTTTTTAATACCAGAAGCTACCTCAGATAACTTCTACAATGCTTGTGTAGACTTGTGAAGCTTCTAACCCAATCCTCAGTACAAGGCAGGAATCCCCAGCAGCTATGTCCACTGAGCCTCCCTAATGTGGTCAAAGTATGGTCCAGGAAATTCCTACTGAAGGCTTAGGTACATCAGCTATCAGTGCATGGACTGGTTGTGCCAATAGTAACCTAGAAAATTAAGAAAATATTCTGGGCCTTCAAACCAAAAATTATTTTACCTTACTCGACTAAAGAATTTATTTAATAAAGTGTTTTTTCTGGTACTTATTATTAGCTTCATTTTTCTTTGTAGTGGGTTTTGGCAGGAAGCTTTTGCTCTCCTGTCTTTAAATCCAAGAGTAGTAATGCATGCACCTAATGAGGTAGCTTATTCATTCCTGTAAAAACACTAATACACTTTTTCTTCTGATCACAATTATGTAAATACAATTTTACTTTGGCCGCAAGGAATCTGAGAAAGGTACCCTGGGTATGATTAAATTGTAACACTTCTGAATCATTAAAAGAGACTACAAAATGAAATTATGCTGAGGCTGATATTGCCCTACGCTGTCCAGGCATGTAATGTCCCCCATGTGGTAATAACCCTTAGTCAACCCAACTTGAAAACTACACTAACAAAGACTATTGTACATTAGCCATGTTGTTGCCATTAGGAAAGGTGACATCCTGTGCCTGAGGAGAGGCCCCATCCTCAGGACTGAAAAAAGTGTCAACACGGGGGGAAGGGATGAGAACTTGGAAAGCAGTCTTTACCCGAAGGTGAGAAAAGCTTCCTTCTCTTTGGGGGCTTGCTTATGAGTCTCTTTTGACCTGACTTTTAGATTCTAAGGCACAGAAATCCCTAGAACATTTCCAATGGTGCATAGGAGCTGCTCTGATCACTGCAAATGAGGCAGGACAGGATTAAGGCTGAAAGTGAGCCAATAGGGGTTTCTGTGATAGTTCTGAGCCTTCTTAAGAGGTGTATATTATTCTTTGCGTTTCATTCCCTTTTGTTATCCAAGAACTTGAGAAGCCATTGTTTAAAGTCTTCATCTAGTTCAAGTTGCACTGTGGGCAGTTCAGGTAAAACAGGTCCCAGTGTCTAGATGGAATAGCAGAAAACCCACAGCTGCTGTAGGAAGGGGAAAGACATCCCAGGGTCACAGCAGCCAAGACAGCAGTCTGGGGTTTGGTGAGGGGAGGGGAACGGAGAGCTTGGAGGAAGTGTTCCCAGGCAAACGCGAAGCAGTCTGGAGATCTCCGAGAAACAGTTGAGGATCACTCTGAGTGGACGTAATTCCTAAAATTAGGGCTAGTGGCGCCTCCTACTATCATAACCTGGATGTTAAAAGTCAATGTGGCGTTTTTTTTTTTTTGTTTTTTGTTTTTGTTTTTTTTTTTAGTCACAAGCTGGTGAGATCAGAGACTTTGAGATTATATAAATGTAAACATTAGACCCAAATGGTAGCTACAACATAAGCCTCTATAGCTGGCATTTTGTTATTATTGTTGGTTTTGTGGTTTGTTTCGGTATTGGGTTTTTTTTTTTGGCGGGGGCGGGGGGGAGGTGGATTTTAACTTTCTGTTCTTATTTAAATTTATTTTTGTTTTTACTCTTTTCTGCTTTAATATTTTGTTTAATATGTCCTTGTTATAAAATGCTTGTATAGACAAACAGGCAGGAAATTGTTAAAAATGACATAACAATAAATAAGCCAAAAAAAAAGGCAGCATTTTAGATTTTCATTTTAAATGCATTAGCTTTTTAGCTGGCAATGTGACCTTAGGAAATACACTTTATATTACTGAGGTTTAGTTTCTTTCTCTAAAACATGAGGGAGTTTAGTTGGATACTTTCTGAGGTCCCTTCCACTGCTAGGATTCAACCGTGAAATTTATATTCGTGTAACTTGGTATAATATCCTGAAAACGTTTTCTATTTGTGAAGGATTTCATTCTTGGAAACTTTATAACTAAAAAGTATTGATTGAAAGTCTCGAGGTGCTGTGCTATTCTTTTAAAATGCTAACTATGAATACTGTGAATATTTCCTGAGAGAAACATGGCGAGTTGGAAGTTTGTAGTCCTAGAAATGAGAAAGATGAAAGTATTTTTCATTTAGTTTAGGAACCACATGGCAGTTCATATGAAGTTAATAGAGACCTTATGAATAACTAGCATGGGGCTGTGAGACGAGTACATGTAAACGGAAGAATTGCACGTTGATGCTGCACTAGACGAGGAAAAACCTCCTCCTATGTCTTCACGCACAGAATACTCACGAGAAGTAATATGACTAATGTCATCTAAAACTGAATAACTTTCTATGTTGGGCACACATGGGATGTTATTGAGACATCTATGTAATTATTTCTACCCACCCCTTTACTTTGCCTTTTTCCATTACTTTGTCACCCATGTAATCAACAAACATGTATTGATTCACAGTGTAGGCCTAGAAATCAAGGTAAGGAACCAAGAAGAGACAAACATCTCTCAATCTAAACACTGCAATATTCTTCAGTGACCTTTCCAGTTTAAGATGATGCTTATCTATTGCCTTAATTAGGAGGTAACAACCAATTGGATTAGACTTCCCAATTAAGCAGTGGGATTTTGGCCTATAGTTTATGAGACAAATATTGATAATAACCATTACTTTCCTGGACAAGGTACTATTCTATCCTGGCTGCAGCCTGCATTTCTTATCTATCCTAGATGATAACTACTTTAGAAAAGTCAATTTCTTGATTGCCAATAATTATTGGCTACTTTACTCCTGTGTTCTGTTTATTTTTTTTTATTCTCTTTGTTCATAAAGTATTTCAAAACAATTGCAAACTGCTACTGACTAATAGAAGTCCTCAGAAATTTACAATGCCCATATATCAAGACATTGCATGGAAAATCAGCGAATCTCTAAATTCCTCCAGACATATGGTTTACAATAAAGCGGTTTATTGCTGAATAAACATTAATCTCAGACAGAGGCAGAACCTCTAGATTACTCCACCTCCAAATTTTTCTAATTCTTATTTTTCATGCTGAAAGCAAACACATAAGTTTGAATTTGCTTTATTCCTGCGTAGTCTTTTTTCAAAATATCAAGAGCTTTCATTGTTTGGCAAGCCATAAAGTCTTGCAATTGATTTTTGTCATTATTATTCATTATTATCAATCTGGGCATTCTATCAAAATCGGTGGAGTGGGCCTTATAATTTAACTGCTTAATAATAAACATGAAGTAACACAAGCATATATTCCAGTTTTTACGTTGTAAAATTTATTGTGCATTTGTATATTATAGCTCTTCTTTTGCTATAAAGCAAAATATAGTGCATTTATGGAATAATAAAGCTTTATAATTAATATATAATTAAGCAGAAACAACAGTGATATATACAATCGTATAATGTGCTTCTGAATTCTAAAATATAGTGATCTGTAAAAGAAAGTTAAATCTATAAAAGCTAAAAAGTGAAAAATATCCATGTGTGGGAAGTTCTGTAATGATACTGATATGCGGAACATCTTCTCAGGGAATCTGGGAGTGGCCACTGGTAAGAACTGGTGCAAAGACACATCAGGTCACATGGCCGTTTCCCTTCAGTTTTAGCAGTGTAATGGAATCACTGATACCCTTCCCTGCCAAACAAAGAAAGACTCCAAGTATGTACTTTTGTTCTAAGCGGCACAGCTCACAGGACTGAAGACCAGAGATTTCACATACACAATTACTTTTGTTTATTCACTTAATTCACAAATATTACTGTTAGGTGTCAATTACCAAACCCAAATCAAAATGATACAGTTCCCACTTTTAGGAGATCACTTCCAAGTAAGCAAAGTATGCAAATGACACAATTTGAGGCAGATATTAGGTATCAATTGCTAAACAATAAATTATCCCCAATTTTAGCAGCTTAAAACAACATACATTTATCACCTCACTGTTTCTGTGTGTCAAGAATATGTGCATGACTTATCTGTGTCCTCTTCTTGGTCTCTCTGAGAGCTGCAGTCAAAATGTTGGCCCAGGGTCTGTGGTTTCATCTGAAGGCCCAACTACTGAAGGATTCTCCTCCACACTCACTCAGTGGGTTTTTGGCAGTGTTCAGTTTCTGTGGGTTGTCAAACTGAGGCCATAGTTCCATACTGGCTGCTGTCCAGAAGCCACCCTCCGTTCCTTGCCATGTGAGCTTCTCCTCCATGGTAGCATCTCCATCAAAACTTGCAATCCACGAAGGCCAAAGAGAAAATATGCCAGCAAGTTGGAAATCACACTTTTATAACCTAATCACATAAGCAACGTTCCATCTGTTTTTCCATATTCCATGAGTTAGAATCGAGTTTACTAATTTCAGTCAACTCTCAAGGGAAAGGAATTACATACCAGTATGAATACCAGCAGGTGGGGATCACAAGGGGCCATCTTAAACATGTCTCAAGGCACTAAAATGGTCTCCTTCCACAGTTATTTTAACCAGCAGTAATCCATGTTTTCTAAGATCTCTACTAGTGGAGTCACTTTGGGACATTAAAATTTTGTGTTTCCTAAGGTATACAACAATACTACTGTGGTTATCTCATGAGTGTCAAGCTATAAGATATATAAAACAGATAAGTTCTGATGAGATGTAATAGCAAAAGAAATTATGGAATATGAGATGTTAGCTGAAAAAATTGGCCTGGAGAGTGCCATGTGGAGAGCAAGGAGTGAGGAAAAGCAGTAGTCTTAAACTGTCACTGATTATCTGTTAACCCCAAGATATTAAGGATAATATGAATAATAATAAAGCTACTCTTATTACAAGCTTAGTTATAGTCCATGAGTATTTCTGCAGTCAGACCACTCTTAACCTCTATGACTATTGCCAATGATTAGGTGAGTTGGATTCTGGATCATAGAGAACTCTTCTCTGCAGACCCTAACACGTATGGTTAGGGAGAGGGATGGGAAGTGTAGCAGAGCTGTGTGAACAATAGAAATACCTTTTGTAATTTTACCTAGAAATTATAATTTAGGACCTTAAAAATTGTTTCTGCCTGTGATGAATATCCAATTTTTACCTTAATCAGTACACACTTGGCTTGGTTGGTAAACTTAGAATTATAACAGGATATTTCTGAGTTTTCACAGGCCCAGGACTTCAACGTTTTGTTTTGTTTTTTTCCAGGCAAACTTAGGTGTCATTCCCACCAATGCATCTGTTCATGTTTTGATTTTTAATTCTGCTGATAAGTTTAAGCAGCACACTTCCACTTAGTTTTCCCTTTGCTATGAAACTCATGGTACTACCACTGCAGTGGGAGAGGGTAGAGGTCTTGCATGTATGTGTTCCTTCACTAAACCATAAACTCCCTATTCATCATTGTGGTTAGCGACAGGTCACTCATTAATGTTACAGAACAGGTTAGTGGATCATGGTGACACCCAGGTTTTGGCAACAAGTCAGTTTCCATGACTCCCAAAGTATGTCTGTCGTCTTCATGCATTTGCTAAAGATAAGGATTTGCTTTTTAGCAACGCCATTGGAGACACGATTCATGTAACAATCTACTTGACAAAACCATATCGTAATCATCTGTGATATTTTTAACAAGGGAATAGTTACCTTATTGGTTTCATATTTTATTAATTAGGGATTGTTGTGCCATTTCACATCATTTCTGATGCTACTCGATTTAAAAACCTGTAGCGTGAAACAAAAACTGATCTCTAAGAGGTGACTATGATAAGTGTCGGCGTACTAGTGACCAATTACTGTCTTATGGTTCAGATCAATTAGAGAATAATTAGTATTGGAAGGGTTGGTGAAATAAGTCCTAAGCTATTGTCTCAAAGCTATGCATTCAGTCATGGTTAATTTAATTTTTAAATCAGTATTCCTGGAAAAAGTTTAATTTTGAATATATTTTCAAATAAATAAATGAGATATTTAAGTAAGCATCGTCTCTAATACAACCTTAACTTCAGTTTGGACTATGAATCAATTTGCCCAATGTAGATAATAATTTACAGAAAATAGATAGGAAACACAGGTACCTTTATTTTACATTAAAAGTTTAAGGGGTGCCTGGGTGGCTCAGTCAGTTAAGCGTCCGACTTCGACTCAGTCATGATCTTGTCGTCCATGAGTTCAAGTGGCGCGTTGGGCTCTATGCTGACAGCTCAGAGCCTGAAGCCTGTTTGGGATTCTCTCCCTCTCTCTCTGCCCCTTACCCACTCATGCTCTCTCTCTCTCTCTCTCTCTCTCTCTCTCAAAAGTAAATAAACATTAAAAAAAAAAAAATTTAAATGAGGTTACATTACTTTGTCCACAATGCTCTGAATCAATCATGCAGGTTGTGGCAGAGGCTAAAAACTGTTCTCCAAAATCTGTTTTTGTGTTTTTTCCTATGCAGGAAAAAACTGAGACTATATTTCTCAGTCTCCTTTGCTGATAGAGTTCTGGCCAGTGAAATTTGAGTGCAAGTGACATATTCCACTTCCAGGCGTGGCCCATAAAACCCTCCTGCATACTCTCCCATGCTATTTTCTTCTTCCAGATACCAGAAATTAAGTCAACTACAACAGTCTTGGAAGCCAAGTGCTGAAGATGAGGGTGTCTTCCAAAATGGTTCCCTAAACAATATATAAAAGATAACTTTCCCATGGACTGTCCCTCATCCAGGACTATTCCCTGAGCATTAAATAAACTGTTACTGTACAGATTTTGTTGTTGTTGTTACAGGAGCTAGCATTCCCCTTACTACTCTCTGCACACAATTCTGTAGGGATTTGGATCAGAAATAGCTGAACTTGAAATAGTGTCTCCCAGCTATCCAAAAGGTGACTGTTATTGTGGATTATGTTAACATTTGAGTGGGTTTATATGAATATGATTTTCTCAGAAAAGTAATTATTATCAGGTTGTTGCAACTTTAAGAAAGCATACCATGTGCTTACATATGTCCAGAAGTAGCAAACAATATCATTGATTATTAGCTATTTTATAGAGATCTAGAGAAAAGAAGTTTTATTTTTTTTAACGTTTATTTATTTTTGAGACAGAGGGAGACAGAGCATGAACAGGGGAGGGGCAGAGAGAGAGGGAGACACAGAATCTGAAACAGGCTGCAGGTTCTGAGCGGTCAGCACAGAGCCCGACGCGGGGCTCGAACTCACAGACCGTGAGATCATGACCTGAGCCGAAGTCGGACGCTTAACCGACCAAGCCACCCAGGCGCCCCGAGAAAAGAAGTTTTAAAAAATCTCTCTGGGGGCGCCTGGGTGGCGCAGTCGGTTAAGCGTCCGGCTTCAGCCAGGTCACGATCTCGCGGTCCGTGAGTTCGAGCCCCGCGTCGGGCTCCGGGCTGATGGCTCGGAGCCTGGAGACTGTTTCCGATTCTGTGTCTCCCTCTCTCTGCCCCTCCCCCGTTCATGCTCTGTCTCTCTCTGTCCCAAAAATAAATAAAAAACGTTGAAAAAAAAATTAAAAAAAAAAAAATCTCTCTGGTCACTTGCCTACCACACTGTTGGCAGGGGAGGGGTGCAGGAATGCTAGCAGTATTCTCTAGAGTCATATGAATTTTAGGAACAACAATTTCGTAGTATATTACAGCAACAGCAACATAAAAAACTCTTAAACTAGAATTAATTTTTATTAGCAAATAGAATCTCTCTGGAAATAGGGTTTATTATGGAATTACTGGCAGACTTTTAACCATAATGGCGCAAGTAAAAAAAATTGTAGCTATTTAAAATTAGTTTTTCGGTTTGGGATTTGTCAAAATAATAAATTGGCAGGTTTTTATTTGGTTGGTTGGTTTCTTCTCCAATGCTTTATTAAATATTCAAAATCTGTGGATCAACTAATTTTCTATCACCTCGCCTAAGATTTTAAATATTCAGTGTTGTTAATCTTTTGAAAGGGCATTTGTCACAGTATATAAGCAAGCAGTAACAAAATATGCAGAAATGAGCTTCCTACTGAGTTATTTACTTGGAATAAGTGTATCCTATAAAATGCTTGACCTGAAGTATTTAACTATAATAACCCAAGAGACAATAAAACATGAGTTACACAGAGAGTTCATCAAAATTTTATGTGAACTCTACAAAAAAAGAAGAAAAAAAAACTCAGTGATAACCTGAAAGCTGTAAAGGCACACTATTAAAAACAAAACAAAACAAAAAACTTGAAAACATATTAAACCAAAACTTCTGTAATTGTACTTATTATTAGAGAAATTTTAAAAAGTTTAAATACCATATAATAAGCTACTTCTTAATAGCATTTTCTAGCTTGCAAAATTTATATCAGTTTATTTGTACTGATAAATAAAACAGAAATTTTTACTACTTTACAGTAAGTAAAACAAATTATTATTACTTTACAGATAAATAGAGTAAGCTATTTAAGGGATTCTTTAAAACACCATTTATGTAACAAAATAGCAATTTTGGATGCTTCAGGTCACTTACCTTCTGATTCATTTAAAGGACAAAAACAAGTGATGTTTTCCATTCTGAATTACAAGCCATAATTTTATGGTTCATTTAAACCACATACATATTTATAAAAGTTTTGAAGAGATTAAGGAATTTACCCAACTTCTTACAATTTGTTCAATTAGAACAAAAGTCTTCTTTCTGATTGCTAATCCAGTTCTCTTACCACTAATATCCTGCTATGAAAAAACATTTCCGTCTTTTCAATGTACCACCAAAACTGAATTACTCGTTAAAATGTACATATCACTTAATCAAATAATTGCATGTAACACACACCAAATTATATTAGGTGCTGCAGTTCCAAGGTAAAGTTCTTGGACTCATAAGGCTTAGAATCTAGGAGGGAATGTGCACATTTTCTGAAAGGAGATGGTGGCATCTATGTGATTAGGCAGCAAGACAGTCCCAATTTCCTCCCTAGCATGTTCCCTGTAGAATGTAAGGTCCTGTGATATCCACCACCATTTTTCAGCTTTAAACTTCAAGGTTTAACATTTCATGTTCAACATCTAAACACATCACAGCCACAACTGAGTAATTAATATTCAGATATTCAAAATCTTGGCTTATGACTAAGGACTAGCTAGTTTAACTCTGGGTGAGCTGAGAAGATACACTGTTTAGTAGGCAAAAACTTCATCTCTCCAATTGACATATGTCCCCTCCCAAGAGAGAGGTGTGTTTATCTTACATTTCCCTGTTCCTCATCCTTCCAGCTACATCAATAGTTGTGTCTCCATATGAAGACTCAGTTCGGCCATGATTCACTAATCATGTGGTCATCAATTCAACTAATATATACTAAGCACCTACTGTGTGCCAGAGTGTATTATACATGCTGAGGATAACAGGAACAAAACTATGAACAAAACAGATAAGAAATCCTATCCTTGTGGAGCTTGTATTGGAGAATAAACATGTCAAATAGATGGGTGCCAGGCTGGCTTAGTCTATAGTGCCTATGACTCTTGATCTTGGGGTCGTGAGTTTGAGCCCTCCTACTTTGGGTGTAGATATTACTTAAAAATGAATATATATATATATGTATATATATATATATATGTCAAATATCCAAAATATATAGTATTTTAGTGATACTATTTAGTATTAGTGATAGGCGCCAAGGAGAACAAGAAGTAAAGCAGAGATAAGAAATAGAAACTGGGGGGAGGGCTTATGGGAATTTTGGTTAGGAAGCAGAGGTCTCTCTGAGAGGACCTTGATTCATGCTAGCAAAGACTTGAACTAAAGACTTGTGATGGTTAATTTTGTGTCAACTTGACTGGACCAAGGGATGACCAGAGAGCTGGTAAAAACATTTCTGGGTGTGTCTGTGAGAGTGTTTCTGGAAGAGATTAGCATTTCACCTGGTGAGGTGAGTAAAACAGATGGCCCTCCACAGTGTGACTGGGCATAATCCAATCTGCTGAGAGCCCAAAGGCAGAGAACCAAACAGCCAAGAAATCATGAATTCTCTCTATGTAAGCCGCGACAACTGTCTTTTCCTGCACTCCAACATCAGTGCTCTAGGTTATTGGGCTTTCCTACTCCAATCAAGATTTATACCAGCGACACCTGGGTGGCTCAGCATCCAACTTCAGCTCAGGTCATGGTTCGAGCCCCACCTTGGGCTCTCTGCTCTCAGCACAGAGCCTGCTTCAGATGCTTTGTCCTTCTCTTTATCTGCACCTCTCCTGCTCATGGGCTTACCTGCACATGCATGCTCTCTCTCGCTCTCTCTCTCTCTCTCTCTCTCTCTCTCTCAAAAATAAATAAACATTTTTAAAAAAGATTTAGAGATGCCTGGGTGGCTCAGTCGGTTAAGCATCTGACTTCATCTCAAGTCATGATCTCACGGTCATGAGTTCGAGCCCTGTGTCAGGCTCTATGCTGACCGCTCAGAGCCTGGAGCCTGCTTCAGATTCTGTGTCTCCCTCTCTCTCTGCCTCTCCCCCACTCATGCTGTGTCTCTCCATGTCTCTCAAAAATGAATAAATGTTAAAAAAAAATAGATTTAGACCATTGGCCTCTTAATTCCCACGCCTTCAGTCTCAGACAGAATTACACCACCAGCTTTCCTGGTTCTTCAGTTTGAAGATAGCAGATCATGCTGCTACTTGGCTTCCATAACAGCATGAACCAATTTCTATAATATATCTCCTCTCGGATATATCTCTATATCTCCTACAGGGTCTGTTTTTCTGGAGAACCCTGACTCATACCTAAGGATTTTCCTCAAGTAAATGAGATTAAGGCAGGAAGTGCACCACTCACTGAGTCACTCCTGTGAACTCAGCCTCCCCAACTCCAGAGCTCTTGCTGAGCTCCACAGCCCCCAACTCCCTTTCTCATGCGGGGCCCTTTATCTGTATGAGCAGGGCTGTTAGCTTTGTCCCCCTGTGCCCCACGTCTCCTCAAGGCCCTGTGATAGTTAACAAGTTAACTTGTATTAATACCTTGCAATATTCCAAGCACTGTTCTCACACATGTTGCATATGTAACATATACTTAATCCTTACAACAACCCTCTGACGTGATACTATTAACATCCTCTCTTTACAAAAGAAGAAACAGATCACACGTCTTGTAGAAGGTCACACATCAAGGAAGAGGTGAAGCTGGCGTTGAAACCAATGTCACTTTTAATTCCGCTCTATTGCTTTATTGGAATGAGCCAGTGCAAGGGACGGGGCCTCTGTCTGTTTTCCTTATAGTCAAATTGTGACACAGTACTCTTCCCAGAATCCTTGTGTTTATCTAAATCTGAAGTCTTGGCCCATCCTCCAGCCAGGTATCTTGGCCCCGTCAACATATGGTCTGGACAGACAGCTTGACCACAAGTGTAAACTGCACGATCATTTCCCGGATGCAGCCACTCTCTAGTGACTGAATATCTCTTTCTAATAGTTTCTGGAATAAGGTAAAGACTGTACTGACCTTTAGACACTAGAACTGGCTCGCCCTGTTGCATCTCCAGAGCCAGGCTCTAGAGCTGGATCCCATGGCTCCAGTTAACAATTGTTAGACAGTAGGATAGCTAAGATGTGGTAGGATGTGGCAGGACTCTCTAAAATAGAGCAAGATGAGTGAGGGAAATAATGACAATACAAGAGCTCTATGTTGGTTAAGCACTGACTGTTACTAAGTATCATTCTAGGTGCTTTATGTTTAACCCATTTAAAGAGAGATTTTCATCTTCCCCAGCCATCTTCCCCGGGGGTATCCCCGGTCATAGCCTGAGAGAGTTTTGCCCTGATGGGGATTCTGAGGTAGAGAAAGAAGAAGTCTAAGGCACTTGGGGCTTCTTTGAAACTTGAATGGTGTTAGCAGAAGAAGAAAAATTAAAACAGTCATACTCTGCTTGCCAAAAGTTAAAAAAAGAAAAAAATCATGAGACACACTCTTCCTTTGTTCTGGGAAACCACTTGAATGGGTTATTTAGTAATGCAAATGCAAAGCAGCTGATATATCTGTGCTCTGAGGAGCAAAACTGCTCAATGTAAGATTGGGGGGAGAAATCATCTATGTAATAGATTGAGTTGCATCCATGCAAGCTTCCACTGGCACTGTTTTTGCTATTATGAGGAGAAATATATGTTAAGTGTGAATTGAGACTACAGAGCCCCTAAAAACGATTGATCATTCGAGTGAAGAGTTTATGTTTTTAAGCTAATGCCACTAGGAAATCTGAATACGAGGGTCATGCAAAAATTTTTGCGTGTGATCAGAGCCAGTGTGGGATTCCGACCTTGAGTCACACTGGGTCTTCACCCAGCTAACACCGTAGCCCACAACAGGGCATAGTCTCTCTGCCTATCACTGTAGGAAGGATTCAATCATAGCCCTGCAGTCACAGAGCAGCTGCTTTGGAAACATGGCAGGGGAGACCCTGGAGAGCTCTTGGCATGCCCATTGGTGTCCTCATGGGATATGACAGTGGCAGTGATGTTGTTCCTCCTATATGCATTTTGCAAACAGTGAGCAACATCTCCAGGCATCCGGGGCAGGAGAAAAAGACCCATGACTAAACCACGCTGATGAAACCAAATGGATGATTTGTGAATGTATGTAGTACACACGCATTACAAATCTTTGGAAATTTCCAGAAAGCACTATTTTACATGGGCAGGGAGACATCCAGAAATCAAATTGCCCTTGGCTTTGGAACTATTATAATGTGGGCATTAAATATTAGAGTATCACATTTGCACTTGTAGACACAAGCATGAGCCCTCTGGTCATGCAACTTCCTAAACTTCCCCTTTCTAAGGGTCTGAAACCAGCTAGTCTCTGTTTATCTGGTGTTAAGCCTTCAGAGAGACTGGGCATCAAATACCTTAACTTCCTTCTTCGACTTTCTCAGATAAGGCTTCGATAATCAGTCTCCTAGCATTCCTGCGCCCTTCCTCTGTGGCTATATTTCTGAGATGTTTTCATTTTCTCAGCAACTTCCTGTTTCCCATATCTCCTTTTTCAAGCCCCCAAACAAAACAAAATTAGATTGTCAACATCTGTGCTTATATAAAGATAATGAGATTTATTGAAATTTTGTTGTTTCTATTATTCAACATGTAAAAAAAAAGTTTAACAGACTTTGTTTTTAGTAATTTTGTACAATGGATTTCATATATTAAGAGCAAAAAAACTCAAGTGTGAACAGAAAATACAGACATACATAAATTCTTAAATGGATCCAAAGAGTCATAATGCCAACAAAAAAGTCTGATGATAAACAAGGCCAAGTTAAACAAGTATTTGCTAAATGAACAAATGGAATATTGAGCAATGATACTGGATTGATGATAGTCTGTGGAAGTTTGAATTTAAGAGGCTAGAAATGTTTCTTTCTACAACAAACTTACAATCATATGTAAATACCAGAGTAAAGATACTAAATATACTTTCTAAACTAAACCGCCAGAACGCTGAGACCAGGGAGGGCTAACCACAGGGAAAGAGCAGAGAAGATGGTGATAATGATGTTCAAGGTTTTAAAATGTCAGACAACAAATGTAGTATCCTAACAGAGATACCACAGTGCATAAGGAAACATTTTATGGTAAATTTTGACTGTGTAATATATTAGGGATAAAACTTTTTCCAAGTCATTGTAACTCTTAATTAAATGAGACATTTTACAAACAGATTAAGCCCTTGTGATAAATAGGTAGAAAGTATCCCAGACCAGCTTTCACTCTCCAAGCATTTGCTGTAAAGACTGTAGAGTTTTATCCTACGGATTGCTATAAAAACATTCTAGAGATTATTGAAGAATTCTAAGGAAAATGATCAGAAAAAGTAAAACGTGTGTAATTTCATTTTCAAATAATTCAGTTATAGCAAAAGATGCTATAAAAAGTCAAAGTATTTAGAAAATAATTTTGCTAATTTTTTCTGTAGCTAATACTTAAATGGTAAATAAGCTATGCTATATAAAGATCTCTAAAATAAATATTAAAAAAAACAAGGAAACAAATAAGAAAATGGGCAAAGGGTGTGAATAGGAAAGTCCTAAAAAGGCAATTTCAAATGGCTAGTGGGTATTTAAAAGGTGCTTAACCCCACTTATAGCCAGAAATGCAAATTAAGTTTAATTTAATTAAAAATGAAATATTACTTTCTAGACCCCAGGCACACAAAAATTTTAAAACAGCTCTAAACTTACTGTAGAAAGGTGAAGGAACATTCTCATATAATGCTGGTGGAAATGTGCTGTTATCTTTATACCTGACAGCGTCTATTAAAATTTAAAACATGCCTTTTCTCCTAGCAATGTTATTTCTTTGCCAAAACAATGAAAGTTACCAGTTGATAAAGATACATGTGAAAGGATGTTTATTGAAGCTTTGTTTATACCAACAACAGAGAGGGAGGAGGAAAAAAGGGAGTCTGTACCAATAAAGAGAATAATTGAATAAATGATGTCACATCCTTGCCTTAAATACCATGCATTCAATAGAAAGAGTAAATTTGTAGTTTGAAGACAAGCACTTGTGAGGACTGGGCATTCTAAAACTCAAAAGGATAGAAATGGACCCAAAAGCTTTCAAGTTCATGTGACGTGGAAGAATATTTCATATAAAAGCTAGTTTTAGGAAAAGAAAAAGAAAGAGTAAATTTGTTTCCATACCCACTTACTTAGAAGGATTTCCATTACAAATTATTGAATAAAAAAAAAATGAAATCATGTATAATGCAAGTTGTTATAATTGTTAAAAACAATTAACAAAAACCATCTATAAATGCAAATACATGCATATATATTCACATATACAAACATACAAATTTTATATGTGCTAATGTGAGTATTGAGATAGGTACAGAATTAGGTACATTTAGCTGTTACCATGAGCTACCTACGAGAGTGGTTAGGGATAGGGAAGGATGACACAGGTAGAGAGGGAAAAAATTGAGGTGGGGTTGGGGGCTGGACAACAAAATAGGGCTAGAATTGGTATCTCATCTGTTAAAATAGTATATCTATGCATGTGTTTATATTCATGGAAAATTACAAAAATGCTAACCATTAAATGGCTCTCTTTGAAAACTTGATGTAAACAAAATACTCAATTTCAGAAAAATCCACATTTGCACATAAATACCAAACATTTGTGTGTAGCTTTAAGGGGATTACAGAGTCCCTAAAGCTCATTCATGGATACTACATTAAGGCTGTCTTAATGTGTTAATGTGTACACCAGGGACCATGGCCCAATCAAGTTTACTCCACCGATATGACACCTGAAAAGATCAGTAGCACTGTTTGGGCCCATATTTGACTGCTAGAGTCAAGATAATTTTCCCACTTAAGTGTAGTTTGTGTTTCCTTAGGGATTAATTTGTTCAATCTGACCCGTTTGGTCAGCATGTATATCAGTCTGTTACAAATCATGGTATAGAATCCATTTTGTTTTTCTTCATGGCAGGAGAATATTTGGGCTGGAATTTTTATACCAGGCAAGTTTGAAATGCCTGGGGAAATCATTCCAGTGAGTCAGATCATGCTGATCCATTATTGTTGGCAACCTAAACACTGAACAAAATGTCCAGGTAGAAAAGGAAATGGAGTTAACTGGTTTGGAAATACAGAGGCAATCCTAAAGGTTTTCAAGTCCAGCTTTGCCATTTTCTACCACACAAGTCTTTCAACTATAATGTAGGAGTGTTTGTTAAAGGCAGAAAGTTTTTAGAAAAGATGTTTTAAGAGGAGCATGCAGTTAAGACCTACTCTCAATCACAGCCCGCCAAGAGCATCAAGTATAACATGAAGTGCCAAGGCAAGTGGCTGTATTTTCTTCTTGCTTATTCAGTCCTGAGGCCACCCTAGATGAAAAGTTGCCAAGTTGCATGGTGACTTGGTAATGGGACTATTATAGACAAGGCACTAAAAGAGTTCAAGAAACTCATTCATCTTATTGACTGTGCTTGCAATCTGGAGAGAATGCATTCACTTTGAGTACAATACAAATAAACCTCTATAGCACCTTTGACGCAAACACATCCCAAGGCACTTTTCAGCAAAGTACAATACTAAAATGTATAAGTGTACTGTCAGAGAAAATGAACCAGTTCAAATATATAGAAGTAAAGTTTAAATTTGAATAAGGCTTTAAATTTAACATTTTGTCTTCTACATGAAATCACATTCAAGAACTGGGGGAAATTATAAGTGCATGATCAGGTTCTGAAGTTTTCCACATTCATCAGCATAAAGATTGTACTGGATGATCACAGAAATACCCTCCAGATATTTTATTATTGAGGTTTTAAATCTGCATTTCATAATAAGTATATCTGTTCTAATCAAGCATTGACTAACTTGCTGTACAAACTACTCTGGAAGCTATTCATTTTGAGCTTGAGTTACATGGTTTGGCTCACTTCCTTGGTCAATTTAGCCAGATGGCTACCAAAGGTATGTTTCCTTTTCTTTTTGTGGGCATGGCCCAGTTGACCATTACCCAGATGATGTGCCTCATGTCTTCATAGCTGCTCACCCATTTGTGATGGTAAAAATAAGAGTCAATGTTTTCTTATACTCTACTGCTACTGAAATTAACTAAGAAAACCTTCAAAAATAGTGCCAGGCACTATTTCCTGGCACTAACACTCAGTATTTTCAGCATTCTGTGGAGACACTGGTAAGCTTGGTGTAAGACAAACTTTTTACATTTCAGCATTCTGATGATGCCCTAAATATATTTGGTTGTCTGGTGAAATCTGGACAGATTTTCTGCCTTTAACAAACACTCCTACATTATAGTTGAAAGACTTGTGTGGTAGAAAATGGCAAAGCTGGACTTGAAAACCTTTAGGATTGCCTCTGTATTTCCAAACCAGTTAACTCCATTTCCTTTTCTACCTGGACATTTTGTTCAGTGTTTAGGTTGCCAACAATAATGGATCAGCATGATCTGACTCACTGGAATGATTTTTCCCCAGGACAGAAAAATCTGTAGTTTTTCTCTCTGAGCCTGGTACCCACCCCTGATCAAATAAACTGCATCTGTGCCAAACTGCATTTCATATTCTGCTCATAGACATATAGACAGCTAATAAAATATAAGGAATTAGTAAACATTTTAAATGGTTCTCCTTTACTCAGAATTACTTAATATTTGTACTTGCTTTTACTTAATATTTGTACTTGCTTTTTTTTTAATTCTACAGGTTATAAGAAATCTGTTTATGTTCCCCATATTATCTTTTATGTGGTTAATGTAAACATTCTTCTGGTGAAGGCTATGAATGCAAATTTTTTCATGTTTAAAAAAAGCTGTGAACTTGAGAACATATAAGTGTGTCCTAATGATAGTGTACTCCTGATAGTGAGGGTATTTTCTGTGGGAGTAAGCATTAGGAACAAATATGTCATTTGAGATAAAGTGATCTTATTTGAATTTAGCTTTTTGTGGTAATAAAGAAATTATAAAAACATAAATAAGCCTGAAAGGGGTCCTTCCATGTGCTGTCCACAAGTCATCACATCATTGATTTTATCTGTGATTTCAAATAACTGTTTGGCCATCTGATTGATTCCTGAGCCAGAGACTGTGCAGAAACCCCTCTCCAAAACCACAGCAGCTTCCTCTGGATCATCCATGAATAGCATATGCTTATGAGTTTCCTATTGCTGTGTAACAAATTACCACAAAGAGTGGCTTAAAACAATACACATGTACAGTATTCCTCCACAGTTCCTGTAGGTCAGAAGTCTGGGCACAGTGTGGCTAGATTTTCTGCTCCACATCTCACCTGGCTGAAATCAAAGTATTGTCCTGATATATTCACATGGGTCTTGGGTCCTCTTCTAAGTCCGCTGGTATTGACAGGATTTGTTTCTTTCCAGCTGTAGAATGGAGGTCTCATTTTTCTGCAGGTGTCAGCTCTTAAATAGCAGAGGCTGTCTTCAGTTACTTGCCACCTGACCTGTTCTACAGGCAGTTCATACCATGAATCCTGGCCTAGAAGAAAGCAAGTACATTTCTCTGGCTTCCTCTCTCTGACCAGCCAGGAAAAACTCTCTTAAAGGGAGAGTGATGTGGTCAGACCCACCGAGAGCATCTCCCTATCTTAAGGTCTACTGATTTGGAACCTGAATTACATCTGCAAACTGCTTTCACAGCAGAACCTAGATGAATGTTTATTGAATTATGGGAAGAAGATGTGTTCACACCAGGGTCCAGGAATCCTGGAGGCCATCTTAGAATTCTACCTTTCATAGTACGTAACAATCTCTTTTCAGGTGTTACCTCTGAAACAATAAGCAAATGGAACACAAATTAAATCAGAGAAAATTCTGTCTTTCTGCCCCTTTGAACAATGAGATAATGGAGAAGGGTAGGCATTATATTTACACATTTTAGAAAAGTGGTTGAAGTGACCACCTTATGTGTCAGGGTTGAGATGAACAGGCAAAGGAACTACTGGCTGACACCTCTGCCCCTCAGGTGCTTTGCACCCGAAGCCACATAGAACATGAATGGGAGCCCAGGCAGGGACCCACCCATGTGGCTCAAACACAAGGGTCCACTATAGATCATCTATCACCCAGAGCCCTGAACTCACCTTCCAAGAGCTGCTAGAATCAGCCATATGCATCCCACCTTCAATCTCCCTGCACCTTTGACTGAAGGAGTCTTTCCTTGACTTTTTACATGGCTGGCTCCTCCTCTTTCTTCAGGTATAAGCTCAAATTAACTATCATAGACCCCGTTCTTTAACATCACAACCACATATTATTCTGTTATCTTGATTTATAGATCTCTAATTTTGTTACAGCCTGAAATCCTCTTATATGTATTCATTTCTCCTAGCAGAATAATAAGCTCAATGAGAGAGACTTTTCTTTCTTTCTTATTACTATGGCAGATAGCTTAGGTGATCTTATTGAATAGTTGAGTAAATGAAAGAATGGGTAATCTAGAGGTCCACAATTTCTTGGGGACAGAAACCACATCTATTTAACCTACTTCCTTATGTATACAGCTGAAGTAACTGTGTAACCACCTGTGTTTACAGACTTTCTGTGAAATCATCAACATCCATGGTCCTATCCTGGAGACATGGTAGTAACTAAACAGAAACAGGGAAATGTTTATACCTTTACCTGAAGCTTTAGTGCCTCAAAATTTGGGGCATTTTCCAATGAGCCAGGAAATGTCACATAAATCTAGGAAAGAGACACATACATAGTATATAAACATAGACTCTGACCTCAGACAGACTTAGTGTTGAATCTCGGCTTCACAGGTTACTCTAGTTGTGTACTTGAGCAAGACCCTTACCATCTCTGAACCCCAATATCCTTTCATAGAAACAGGCAAGAATGCACTAACATAAAAGGATGTCCACAGTATATGTATGTATGTGCAATAGACTTTTAAATGTAATGATTTTGCTTGGTACCAAGATGTAATTATGTTGAAGTTACAACATGAGATCCCATGCCAACATCTGCAGATTCTCAAAGGAAATTTTTAAGACCCATCTCCACAACTATTGCGTTCCTCGTTCAGGCCTCAGAAGACGTCTGAGTAATGAGGGAGGAAAATGCCAGTGGCATTACTTCTTTGGAGGGCGCCATTGCTGAGTTACCAGTCCCCACTCATTGCCTTTGGAGGACAGTTCAGCCTCCAACTTGGCAGGAGGCTTAGAGAGAATGGGCTGGCTCCCAGGGAGCTGAGACAGACTCTGCTGTGCATTCCTTTCAGTTCAAGAGCTGGTGGCTGAGCGTCTGGCTGTAGTGCAGGTGCTCTAGAAGGTGAGAGAATGGCTGACAATTGGTGATGCAGCAGGAGAGGATCTCTGTGCTGCTAACTCAGTCTTTCAGGTGTGACCTTTCTCGCCACTTTTCCCTCTTCCCTCCTTATGTTACAACAGCTGAAGCTCAGTGGGTTAACTGGGAGAGAAAGAAAAGTACAAAGTGAAGTGATGTAGCAGCCTAATGTAGGGAAAAGAGAAACCTGATCAGTAAGGGAAGTTCAGAGTTTCAAATTTCTCAGGCTAAGTATTCTACTTAATGAATTAAGACTATATGGTACGACCAGAAGAAGAAAAGTTAGAAAAAATCCATACGCTGCTGTATTATGTAATTTCTCGAGGAAAATGGACTTGCTATTTTTGTTAATAGGAGTTAAATCCCCCAAGAAATGACAGTACCAATCCAGTGCATACTCCATACTAAAATGCATATTCACTTCCTCTCTGAAGCCTTTTTGACAGAAATTGCAACTATTATGAAGTATATATACATTTTGCATTGTCTGGAATAACCACAGTTTCCGAGGGGAGTTACTCATTCCTGATGAAAGATGATCACTCCCAGTCAGCAAGTGTTCCCAGTATCAATTGTGCAGGTATTAAAGAGACAGAGGACAGAGAAAAGGTCATCTAATTTGACATTTAATAGGTTGTTAGAAAGCTTTGAAAGTGCAGTTGTCTGAGGTGTTCTGTGGAAGGAAAACAGATTGCAGGGAATTAAAAGAAAATGGGAAAGAAGAAATGGAGACAATGGTTATCGACATGCTAGAGGAGGGAGCAGTGAAACAAGATGATGGCTTTGAGTGGGTCGGCAAGATCAAGTGAGCCGGGAGTTTTGAGGGAGGATGGAGGGAGAGTTGTGTATAACTGGAGACTCTGAGGAAGAAACCAGGGGTAAGAGATTGAAATGCAGAAGAAATAAGTCAAAAGAAATGGAAAAGCTTTGCACTGAAAAAAAAAAAAAAAAGGAGTGAACAATATAATTTCATAAAAGCTACTATTTATTTTGGTCAGGCTATAGACTACCTATTGTTATGTGGCATCTCACAACACTCAGGTGACAGTGACATAGGTGTCATCATGCAAATTTTAAGGGGGAGAAAACCGGAGCTTACAAGGTTCAGTTCTTGGCTCAAACTCACACAAGTTTAGCAGCGTCTCAAAATTCTGTTATTTCCACTACCTGACTCTGATTGCTAGGTTTTTTTTTTTTTTAAAGAAAGAAGACTCATCAAATAGATGTCAAAGAAAAAAAAATATGCTGAGATTAAGATGAGGGTAGTTTAGTCACCTCCTAACCAAATAATTTATAGTCTTTCTGAGAAAGAAGCTAAGGTAATTTTCTAAGAGCATGGGAGAAACAGGTGACTGAGAGCTTTTGAGGAGTGGAGTTTTAGAATGGTGAAGGTTAGGAAATATGCTGGAAAAGCCACAGAATCTTCCTAAAAAGATGATCATCTCTTCTTCTCCCCCAAACTACAAAGTGGCCCTAAACTCGCTGTACATGAGCTCATGGGCAGCCCCATTCACTTTGGCGTGCACTGTATTTTTAGTCACACATACTACGGGTTTGACACTCAAAGTCTCTTGTCTTCGGATTATAAAACTGAGATTCAGAGATTATAGACATTAAGGGACATGTGTCATTCAGTGGTGCAGATCAAACCAAGTGAACTCAAGTTTCGGACTGTTTCTTCTTCAGCCAAACCATACTACTTTCGCATCTGGGGAAATGGATTAATTTCTGAAAGTTACTTTGAGATTTTGTTTGCAAGGGGCAAAAAGACTTTATCCAAACCTAGCTTTATGTGTTGAAAAAAGACTAAATGGTACAACGAAATGCGATTGTTATTAACCTCAGCCCTTTCATTAGTCTCAGCTTTCTGACTGAGAGGAAAATGGAAGGCTAGTAAAATGCTTTCTCTGCATTTTGTCGACCTAACAGAAGATGACTTTATTTAAATTATAGCTCACTTTATTGCCATGGTGTTATATATTAGAAATTGATTACTCCATTTCTTCTGTAATTGCTTCATTATATTGGGAGGGGGGGCAAGACTTTCTTTTATTTTTAAAATAAGAAATAATGAGTGTATGAAAGTGAAATCTTTATTTTTATTGTGCCTACGATTTCAAATAAAGCATACTGAGTATAATTATAGCATTAAATTGAATTTCAGGACAATTATTATTTTCTGAGGAAAATGAGATTGCTTACAAGTTTTTTTTAATGAAGTATCACTTATTTCAACTTTTTAAAGCAGTATTAGAAGTCTGATGGCACTTTTTAACCAAATTGAAAGAGAATTAGTCAAAAATGCAAACCCTTCTCAGCTCTGCATCTTATAGGTGATTTCACACACCCTTGTTAAATGGAGAGTGGTTGTCTTACATGATTTTTTGAAATTTTTTTAAACTTTTAACTAAGTTAGATATTCAGGATTTTTTGATAGCTCAATTGGTAAAATGTTGACTTAAACTCTTAAATAATAAATTTTGACAATTCCTGAGATGGGGAAGGGAGATGAGGGTAGTAAAGCTTGAAATAGGAAACATAGCGCACAAGTGAAACATCCAGACTTTTGTCCAAATATTGAATACCTTGCATTGTTTTCAGTGTTCTCTTTGGAATGTACTCAAAGCTATATTAAATAATCTGATGTTGTTGTCTCTGTCCTAGAAAAATTTGTAGCCCGTGGGAAAGTTCACATGTAAGTGAAAATGTGGGAAAAGAACACCAGGATAACACATTAACATGCTCATCGTCTCTGGTACAGCCCACTGGGCCTGTGGGAGTCTAGGATATCCCTCCGAAGGCTTGCAAATAAAAGAGATGGCAACTGGTAGTGAGGTTAGTTACCACAGGCTTCCCTAGGCCAGTTCCATGAGGAGCTCTACAGGAAATAGACCATTCCAATGGGGGCCCGTTGCCCAAGCAAGATTTCTTCTTGTGATACATTCTTTATTAATTTCCCCAAGCAACATTTGATACACTGAAAAATTCAGTCCTTACCCTGGTTTCTTAAATTGGACAATGTGCTTTATTTATTGAAAAAAAAAGGTATTTGGCTGGGTCAGTTGGTAGAGCATGTGACTTGTGATCTCAGAGTCATGAGTTCAGGCCCCACAGAGCTCAAAAAATGAATAAAATAAAAAAGGGAAGGAAAAGGTAGAAAAAGAATTTTTAAAGTATTCATAAAATCAACTGTATATGTTTACTCAATTATTATTTGAGGGGCGCCTGGGTGGCTCAGTCGGGTAAGCGTCGGACTTCAGCTCAGGTCATGATGTCACAGTTTGTGAGTTTGAGCCCCACATTGGGCTCTGTGCTGACAGCTCAGAGCCTGGGGCCTGCTTCAGTTTCTCTCTCTCTCTCTCTCTCTCTCTCTCTCTCTCTCTCTCTCCCTCTCCCCCTCTCTCCCTCTCCCCCTCTCTCCCTCTCCCCCTCTCTCCCTCTCTCTCTCTCTCTCTCTTTCTCTCTCTGCCTCTCCCCCACTCATGCCATCTCTCTGTCTCTCAAAAAATAAATAAATGTTAAAAAAATTATTTGAGATAGTAATATGTGACTTCCATTAAAGAGAGCTGCTCAATATAGAACAATGCACAGCTATAAATTATAGCAGTAATTATAGACATCACTTAAAGGGCAAGAGTGAAACAATGACTATTAAAAAGAAATAAGACTTTTTTTCATCCACAGTTGCCTTGAAGATTCTTAGAACTTCATGTTTTTGATAAAGTCTGTTCTCAAACATGTGTCTAACAATATACTCATGATATTGAGAGGAAAAAGAAGAAAAAAAATGTGCTGTTGTTAGCCTTCATATGCATATTCTAGAAGCAATACAGCTATGGTGTTCTCAATTAATTTAGGACATGGATAATAGTAACAAAATATTTACCAATCCTATGGTTGGTTCCATTAGGTGAATTCATTTCTTACCTCCTTGCCCTGGCTCTCCACAGAACTGTGAATCTGAAATCAGAGACTATGATTCATTAATTCTTATGCCTGAAAGAAACAGGAATATCATAAATAATAGTGGAAGAAAGAGAGAGAGAAAGAACAAGAGAGGAATATCATAAATAATAGTGGAAGAAAGAGAGAGAGAAAGAACAAGAAAGAAACAGGAATATCATAAATAATAGTGGAAGAAAGAGAGAGAGAAAGAACAACAAGAGAGAGAAGCAAAAAGAGGGAAGGAAAGGGAAAAGGAGAAAGGAAAGAAGATGAAAGCTAGTTCAGGGAAAGGAAGTGGGGAACACAGCACAACACTCCAGTCCTGGAACAGTTCTGGACACTCAAAACAAAACAATTTTAGAAGAAAAACAAGCTGTTTATCCCAGAGCATAAGCAAAAACTAAAGGAACCTGTAGTCCAGGCTGTGAACTTGTGAGAATCCCATTAAATTCTTGGATAAGCAGCATTTTTCTCTGTAGTCCCTGCCTTGTGGAGAGACAGGGGCTCTATCCTGTCAATGACAGTGTCGAGGCAGGTAAACCAAAATGAAGATTAAATAAATCCCTTCCACATGAGTTGGTTCTCACTACCTTTTATTTCTACCACTTTAAGCAGCAATAGACTTGTGCAGTGTTAAATATTTGAAATGGAAGAAAGAAGAATGTATTAATGTGTCCCATTGAAGCATTTGCTCAAATGCCAGAACTTTTAGCATCAAGAAATCAACCCTGCACAGTGTGCAGAGATGATTTTGATTCTCTGGTACTACATCCATGGGATGAGGAATGTGTACATACAGTCCGCTCACTATTTTTGAGACTTAAGAAAAATTAAGAAATGTAAGCACCCCATACGGATGATATTGTTGGATACAAGGGGAAAATATATTGAATATTTAGCTCAGAAAGAGCTCTTCATTTTTTCTCAATCGCTGCAAACTTCATTTTCTAAATAGAGAGTCATCTTCATATGAAATTCTGAAAGTTTTGCTGTATGCTAATAAAGGAATTTGGACCTTCAGGAGTGTGTTTAAGAACCTGGAGATGTCTTCTGCATGTATGCCTGTTAGCCCCAGGAGGTGCTCAACAATATTAATATTCCAAAGCACTCAATGTATGCATCTTTGTTGGCTGGGAAACCAGGCTATCTGTTTATTACTGAGGTTTGAATAAAAGGACAGCCTTGAGGCTGACAAGGCTCTTACAGGCCTGTTCAAGGAAATAATGAAAACCAGGAGTTTTAAAAGGTTGGAAATTAAAGATATACAATAACCTCAGCAATCAACTCAGGAGGAAGAATGGGCAGGGAGTGCCATTGGTCAGCCAAAAGCCATGTACAGCGATAGGAATGCCCAAGTATAGAAACTGCTACACCTATAAATGGTCATAAAGAGGGTAACTGCATGTTCTTTGCCCCCGAAAACCCTGGTGTGACTATTAGATAATGACCCACATTATTTAGCATTTGTCCTATAGATTTTTGTTTTTTTAATGACAAATCATTACTAATAGTTACAGTAAAATAAGCCAGAATGTTTTTGATGGGCTTTTTCTTGGTACTTCCAACTTCTGCCATGGTCACATTTGGACCGTATGAGGCACATGTGCAATGACCAGAGCTCCCCCTTTAATGAGTGGTTAAATCCAAAAGACTGAAAACTACCTCTTTTTTCCCAGTATTTCAAGATGCATCATGACCAATTCCTCCTCTCAAGAACAGTTTGTGGATTCTCTGATAAAAATGGAATGACCTCAGCACTCCTACTTCTAGTTATATACCCAAAGGAAATGAAAACATCTTTTTTTTTAGTGTTCATTTATTTATTTTGAGAGACAGAGTGCACACTTGTGCATGCACTCACACAGACAGGGAAGAGGCAGAGAGAGAGAGAGAGAGAGAGGATCCCAAGCAGGCTCTGTGATGTCAGCACGTAGCCCAATGCAGAGCTTGATCCCACAAATGAGGAGATCATGACCTCAGCAGAAATCAAGAGTCAGATGCTGAAATGACAGAGCCACCCAGGTGCCCCTGAAAACAGCATCTTGAAGACATATATACACCCTGTGTTTACTGCAGCATTATTCATAATAGTAGCCAAGATATGGAAACAACCTAAGTGTTCATCAACAGATGAATGTTTCAAGAAGATGTGGTATACACATAAAATGGAATATCATTCAGTCATAAGAAAGAAGGAAATCCTATTTGCAACAACATGGGTGGACCTTGAGGGCATTATGTGAAGTGAAGTAAGCCAGACAGAGAAAGACACATACTGCATATCACTTATATGTGGAATCTACCAAAAAAAGAAAAAAAAAAAGTCAATCATAGAAATAGAGTAGAAAAGTCGTTGACAGGCTGGGAGGTGGGAGAAATAGGGAAAGGTTGGTAAAATGGGACAAAGTTTTAGCTATAAGATGAATAAGGCCTAATGTGAAACATCACCATGTTGATAACACTGTACTATAATACTGTATTGTATGGAATTTTCAAAATGGAATTTCTTTTTTTTTTTTTTTTTTTAATTTTTTTTCAACGTTTTTTATTTATTTTTGGGACAGAGAGAGACAGAGCATGAATGGGGGAGGGGCAGAGAGAGAGGGAGACACAGAATCGGAAACAGGCTCCAGGCTCTGAGCCATCAGCCCAGAGCCTGACGCGGGGCTCGAACTCACGGACCGCGAGATCGTGACCTGGCTGAAGTCGGACGCTTAACCGACTGCGCCACCCAGGCGCCCCTCAAAATGGAATTTCTAAAACAGAAGAACTTAAATGTTCTCATCAAAACTCATAAATAGGGGTTCCTGGGTGGCTCAGTCAGTAAAGCATCCAACTCTTGGTTTCATCTCAGGTCATGATCTCAAGTTCATAGGATGGAGCCCAGCCTGGGGCTCTGTCCATACCGACAGTGTGGAGCCTGCTTGGGATTCTCTGTCTCCCTCTCTCTCTCTGCCCCTACCCCACTCATGCTGTCTCTGTCTGTCTCAAAATAAATAAATTTTTTTTAAAAACTCAGTAGGGTTGTCTGGGTGGCACAGTTGGTTAAGCATCCCAAATTCGGCTCAGGTCATGATCTCATGGTTCATGAGTTCAAGACCCCTTCAGGCTCTGTGCTGAAAGCTCAGAGCCTGGAACCTGCTTTGGATTCTGTGTCTCCTTCTCTCTCTGCCCCTCCCCCCGCTCACACTCTGTCTCTCTCTCTCTCTCAAAAATAAATAAACATTAATTTTTTTTTAAACTGAATAAACAAAAACAAAGTGATGAATGTATTAATTAACTAGATGGGGGAATTCTTTCACAACGTATACATATATCAAATCATCATAGTGTACACTTTAAATATATATAGTTTATTTGTTAATTATACTTCCATAAACCTGATTTTTTTTAATGAAATATTCTCTAACATTAGCAGCCATGGTCTCCCAAGTCTTTCTTGTCTTAATGTCAATCACGTATTCAACATTGCTGCCTCTGCAGGCCCATTGGTGTATACAAATTGTGAGATCTATGTTCCCCAGCTTGTAAAATGCAAGAGACACCAGACCGCAAATCAGTGTGGTCAGTAAGAACATGGAAAAGTATAGACAAAATGCATGCAGTGTATATAAAGGGAAATGGAGTCTGTGTAGTTTGATCATAAAATGTAGATAGAATAGAGGGGCACCTGGGTGGCTCAGTTGGTTAAGCGGCCGACTTCGGCTCAGGTCATGATCTCGCGGTCCGTGAGTTCAAGCCTCGTGTCAGGCTCTGTGCTGACAGCTCAGAGCCTGGAGCCTGTTTCAGATTCTGTGTCTCCCTCTCTCTGACCCTCCCCCGTTCATGCTCTGTCTCTCTCTGTCTCAAAAATAAATAAAGGTTAAAAAAAATTTTTTTTAATGTAGATAGAATAGATCTAACTGTATTACCACAGTTTGGGGTCAGTTGTTGAATGTGTACATCTACAACTACTCATTTATTTTATTGTTTGATAACACTTTTGGACTTGGCGATAAACCCATTTGGCAAAGGAAAAGAAAAATAAATAAAGGCTTTTTAAATGACAAATGAATCTCCATTTCTCAAGAAAGTTCCATGTTGCTTACCCAAACTATATGTTTACATTTTCTATACACCATTAGTTTTGTAGTAGTACCATTGCAAAACTGAAGGCTCGATTCTGTTCAAAAACTAACTAACCCGATTCTGTTCAAACACTTCAACAGTTAGTATTTAAGACTTTACATAACTGAGGGTTGCTGGAGGTGGGTGGAGGGATGAGTTAAATGGGTGATGGTATTAAGGAGGGCACTTGTGACAAGCACAGGGTGTTGTATGTAAGCCATAAATCACTAAATTCTACACTCGAAACTCATATTACACTGTATCTTAACTAACTGGAATTTAAATAAAAAACTTGAAAGAAACATTTAAAAAAAGACTGCCAAAACACAAAGTTTTAGCACAAAAAATTGCAGAAAACACCTTCTAATATCACCCCTGTGAATCATGACTTTTCATTGATATCCAGACTACTTGGATCTGTGCTACCCAATAAGGTAGCCATTAGAGTCCATGGTTGCTTACATTAAAATTAATATTATTTCCAATTAAACACAATTGAAAATTTAATTTCTTGATCACACTAGCTACATTTGAAAGGTTAAGTGGCCACAATGGCTTATGACTTATGGCTACCATTTGAACAGTGCAGATCTAGAACATTTTCAACTTTCCAGAAAGTTCTTTTGTAGTGGTTTAGATTGTTAATTTTATTTATCTTCCACTCCAAGTTTTCTTGTACATGTATGAGAAGTGAAGCAATGGCTATTCGTGCAAAGGCTACATTAGTAGAATTTTGCAAATAATTAAATAATGTCAAATTACTTATTAATGTTTCAGATGCTTAAAAGAGAAAAGTGGCAATTCCCAATTAGGGTTTAATTTTTCATTTGATTCTAGAGGCAAAATAATGTTTTTGGCACATCATTCAGTTGAAGGTGAAATGTCTGACGTTATTGTAAATGCCATTCCAAATTCTGTGTAAAAATTCAACAATAAAAATAAAATTCTGTGGTTTTGTGGTGATGATATAAATTCAGTCATGAATTTTGGTGGAGCACAGGACATAGTAAAAATGTTCTTACTAAACTGAGAAACCTATCAATTGTCAATGTATTTAAAATTAGTTATAATACACATATAATTGTAATTCGATCCAAACAAGTTTCAAAATTCTACCAATCAAAATCAAAGCTATAGTATTAATATTTACATAATCACATAGTCACACCATTAGAGAGACTGAACTACAGAACTTCTGTGATGAGGCTGATTTTACATCTGAGAAAATACAGCTGCCTGACAAACACACATTCTTTTCTTTGTTGCCCATCATCAACAGACTTTTAAACATATTTGAGAATTTGGATAACTATTTTGTAAATCAACTTAGAAGTCAGCATCTTTGTAAAAGAGTCCCCTGGATTTTAGTTGCACTTCATTCAAAATCACCTGTCAATATTCAACTAAATTAGTCAACGAATAGAGCAGCCCAAACTTCCAATTTTAAAGCTTTTAGCAAATTGGAATTATTCATAGTAAAATTAGCAATTAGGAAAATATGGAAATGTATCCCTACAAAAGTAAAACTTGGACAAATTGATCAGTAAGAGTTCAGTTTATAAGATTTAATTTTTAAATTCTATAATTTCCTTTTAAAATAGTTCAATTGGTAGAAAGGACTTCTGATGGATCTCTCATTTTAATTACATAGATTTTTGGCCTGCCAAAACAGTGGAATGAAATTAAGATGCACAATTTTGAAAAATCTAAACTTGATGAAACATTCTAAACAATCAAAAAGAGACAGTTTAATTGATAAGCTTCGTTTCATAAAATATTTCAACATGTCAAACAAAGCCCCATAGAGTTATGGAGACTTATAAAATATTTAGCCTAAAATTTTTACATATTACAGTATTTTTCCCAACCCTAGATTTAGAAATCCTCTACAGAAGTTTTTCTACTTTATTAGTACATCAACACCTATAGAGAGAACATTTTCTCAATTAAAAATATTTTAGATTAAAAAAAATCACTACAAATATTGAAACATTATGTTCTATACCTGAAACCAGCATCATGTATGTCAA
This sequence comes from Panthera uncia, assembly GCF_023721935.1. Taxonomy (NCBI): domain Eukaryota; kingdom Metazoa; phylum Chordata; class Mammalia; order Carnivora; family Felidae; genus Panthera; species Panthera uncia. Next base: position 182,451,425 of record NC_064811.1, read on the forward strand.
TTATAACTCAATATTTTAAAAAAGGTAAAGAAAGACAAAAAATCTCAAGAGTTCATGTAAAATGCAAATTAAAAAATACTGAACATGATTGTTATGAAAAATTAAAAACAATAAAGCCATGTTGAAAAAAATTTCAGAAAATAAAAAACAATCGCATTAGATATAGTTCTGGCCAGGCAACTGATTAAATAGTGTGATGATATATCAAGATGAATATTCTGCTTATGTTAAAATTTAGTGTTCTAATTATCATGATAAAGAAGTTATCTTAAAGAAGTTTTGTTTTTACTTTACACACAAAAATGACTGTTTCAGACAGAACTATCATGTAGATTCGCCAGCATAACAGAACTAATTTTCATGCAATAGGTGAACATTTCAAATAATTATTTTCAGTGGCCTCTTTCACTTTCAAAATTTTTTTTGTTTGGATGATTAAAATGTCATCATTTTAGTGGTAAAGTATGAAGAAGCCTGAAGGACTTAAACTTAGTTATGTAATGTATATGCTCCTAGTCTCCAAGCTGACAAAAAGGATTACCCAGTCTGATCATTTCCTTTCTGTTTGGATGAAGGTGTATCTTCTTATTAGAATGTATCTACAATGTTAAAATACATATACATATTTGTATATCTCATTAGAACACATATAAAAGTAAAATATAATCATAATCCAAACCATTCTTAATTTTTATATCCTTAATTATACATGTATTATACACATATATAACCATGCACTCATGCATACACATATGTAAGCTTTATATATATATACATATACATATACACACACACACATATATATATATATATATATATATATATATATATATATATGATTTCATGCCCAACCTTTTTTTAACTCATTAAGCACTTAGATCTTCCATGGCTATAAGACTTTGATACTGCCCATCAGTATGAATTAGTCATAAAAGTCATTATTTGAAGTTCACCCATGTGTCACTAGATGTTCTTAGAGACAATGTAATGATTAACACTATAGATTCTTATATAGATACATGTTTATACATATAATTACATATTTATATATATATAATTTATGCTATACATATAGATACATATATTGTATGTATACATATAAATATATATTTAATATATACTTACATATCTATATACTGATATATAGATATCTTGATTTGAATTCCATATGTGCTATACCAGCTTAATGACCTTGAGCAAGTTTCTGTGTCTGAATTCTTCATCCATAAAATGAAGGAAATATAACTAGATTAAAAGTAGAGGTAGATTAACTGATGAGTTAAATAGGTAAAGCACTTAGACCTTACTTGACACAAGTGCTATGTGAGTTTTAGATATTATTGCTTATTAAGCACCTATTACATGCTAGATATTCTATAGGATCTAAATTAAAACATCCATAGCCTTCCATTTTAATAGAATTCTAATTCTTGATTACAGTATTTACAACTGCTGAAAAAAATGTTGCTTTTTCCTCTTTTTTTACTAAAACAAAGAAAAGAGTTCAAAAGATTCTAAAAAATTCACAGAGAAATGTAAAATAAATTGTACACATCAAACAGAGTTTAACATTATGCACACAGGGCACACTTTTTTACTTCAATGCTATAATTTCTAACCAGAAACCATCGGTAATCACGTGACAACTTTATCCGGGGAGAACCTGAGAAACAGAGCTAACCAATATATACACAATAATAGCTTTCATTTATTAAGAGTTGACTTTATTCTGGGCTCTATTCTAAGTACTTTATGAACCTAATTCATTCATACAACTCCAAGGGGTCTTGTACAGGTTGGGCTAGACTCCAGATGGAAATCCCTGGCTTCACTGTCCAAAAATCCACAAAGCTACCTGAATATGGAGCAAAGAGCTGGGGGCAGATTCTGTCTCCCAAAGTACTGTTGCTTTGTTCTCATTTTTGTTTTTATCTGAGTAGCTGAACAACCATAGGGGATGGGTGCTGCTGGGGTGACAGGGAGGCAAGGGAGAGGATGGAATTTTGGGGGTGGTAGGAGACAAAATTCCAAAAGAAGAAGAGAAAGCCTCCACTCTGGGTGTACCCACTCTTAGATTTTACTCCTTGCCACAAGAGTAGGACCTCATCTAAGACACAAGGCGACACAGAAGAAATACAAGAGTGCAGCAATTCAGTCAGCTTGGGAGAAACCACCTGGACACCTTGATGGGTGCAATAGACCACACCCCAGGCAGAATGACCAGGCCTACGGGGCTGAGTATGTTAACTGAGCCATCTGAACTCACTGAATTGTTTAACACCATTGTTCTCTATCTGCTAATTGTCATGGTCAAAAGAGTGTGTGGGACTCACCAACTGTGTGTGATATACTGTCCCTGGTTCCAGCTTTCCTCACTCCCCCGTGGGCCCTTCTGTACCCTGACTCCCTATGAAGGTGGAAGAAGTCTAGGTAGAGATTTCTTGAAGTCAATAGTGGGCCATTTTCCCTTTTCTATCTGTGAATTTTTAAAAATTAATACATTTTATGAGATTCAGATAAATGTGATTTTCATGCAGTCAATCCAGCAAAGCAGCTGATAATCACATGAAAACCACTGATTAATCCATAAATGTTAACATTGACAGATGACAGTTAGATGATGGCTATTTATGAGACTTTCATATTTTCCTGACTCTTTTGGAAACTAATTTTATTTTATTTTTTTGGAAACTAACTTTATAATATTTACACATGGTTTTTGACTTAATTATAGCATATGAATATATTTAATCAAACAGAATATGATTTTGGAAGTTTTTCTTCCTCCTCTATTTTTTGGAATAGTTTGAGAAGATTGGCTATTAACTCTTAGGTATTTAGTAGAATTCACTGATGAAACCATCTCATCCTAGACTTTTGTATGTTGGGAGGTTTTTTTTGTTACTAATTCCATTTTATTGTTGATAATTGGTCTGTTCAAATGTTCTATTTCTTCTTAATTCAGTTTTAGAAGTTTATACAATTCTGGGAATTTATCCATTTCTTCTACATTGTCTAATTTCTTGGCATATAATTTTTAATAGAATTATATTATAATCCTTTTGTATTTTTGTGGTGTTGGTTGTTATTTCTCCTCCTTCATTTCTGATTTTATTTATTTGAGTGCTCTCTTTTTTTCTAAATGAGCCTAACTAAGAGTTTATCAATTCTATTGATCATTTTAAGGAACCAGCTCCTGGTTACACTGATCTGTTCTTTTATTTATTTATTTATTTATTTTATTTTATTCTTCATTTCACTTATTTCTGCTGTAATCCTTATTATTCCCTTTCTTCTACTCTGCTTTGGGCTGTTTTTTCTTCTTTTTCTAGATCCTTTAGGTTGTTTATTTGAGATTGAAGTAGACCTGTATTGCTATAATCTTCCCACTTAGAAGAGTTTTTGCTGCATCCTAAAGATTTGGGGCCAGTGTGTTTTTATTTTCATTTGTCTCCATGTATTTTTTTAAATTTCGTCTTCAATTTCTTAGGTGACTCATTTATTTTTTGGTGGCATGCTATTTAGCCAGCATTATTCTGATACCAAAACCTGATAAAGACACTACAAAAAAAGAAAAATATGGGCAAATGATAAACATAGATGCAAATATCCTCAAGAAAATATTAGCAAATTAAATCCAATGATACATTTTTAATAATTCACCATGATCAAGTGGGATTTACTCTAGAGATGCAAGTGTGGATCAATATCCACAAATTAATCAACATGATACATCACATTAATAAAATAAAGACTAAAAGCCATCTGATCATCTCGGTCTATACAGAAACAACGCTTGAGAAAGCACCTTACCCATTCATGATAAAAATTCTCAAAGTATGTTTAGAGGAAATATACATGAATGTAATAAAGGTCATATGTGAAAAATCCACAGCTAATAGCACATTCATGGTGAAAAACTGAGAGTTTCTCCTCTTAGATCAGGAACAAGACAAGGATGTCCTCTTTCACCACTTTTATTCAACATAGTACTGGAAGTCCTAGCCACATTAAGGATAACACAAACAAATGGAAAGATATTCCATGCTCCTGGATTAGAAAAACCAATATTGTTAAAAAGTCCATACAACTCAAAGCAATCTACAGATTTAATGCAATCTCTATCAAAATGCCAACATTTTTCACAGAACTAGAATGAAGAATTCTATAGTTTGTATGGAACCATAAAAGACCATGAATACCCAAAGCAATCTTGAGAAAGAAGAGCAAAGCTGGAGGAATCACAGTCCCAGATTTCAAAGCTGTAGTAATCAAAACAATATGGTGCTGGCACAAAATAGATACAGAGATAATGGAACAGAATAGAGAACTCAGAAGTAAACCCATACTTTTGTGGCCAATTAATTGGCACAAAAATAGAAACAGAGATAATGGAACAGAATAGAGAACTCAGAAATAAACCCATACTTTTTGTGGTTAATTAATCTACATCAAAAGTGGCAAGAATATACAATGAGCAAAAGACAGCCTCTTCAACAAATGGTGCTGGAAAAACTGGACCACTACATGCTAATGAATGAAGCTGGACTACTGTTTTAGAATATACACAAAATAAACTCAAAATGCATTTGGGACCTAAATGTGAGACTAGAAACCATAAAACTCCTAAAAGAAAACATAGGCAGTATTTTTTTTTTACACTGGCTATAGAAACTTTTTTCTAGATATGTCTTCTCAGACCAAAAAAAAAAAAAAAAAAAAAAATGCAAAATTGAAATTAAGCTATTAGTATTACACCAAAATAAAAAACTTTTGCGCAGTGAAGGCAACCATCAGCAAAATTAAGAGGCAGCCTATTGAAGGAGAGAAGATATTTGCAAATAACATATACAATAAGGCATTAATATCTAAAATATATAAAGAACATATACAACTTAACACCAAAAAACAAAAAATCCAAATAATCTGATTTTAAAAATGGGTAGGGGATCTGAATAGATGTTTTTCCAAAGAAGACATACAAATGGCCAACAGACACATAGAAAAATGCTCTACATCGTTGATCATCAGGGATATGCACATCAAAACCACAATGAAATATCATTTTATACCTGTCATAATGGTGAAAATAGAAAAGATAAGAGACAAGTGTTGTGGAGGATGTGGGGAAAATGGGATCCTCACGCACTGATGGAGGAATGCGAGTTTGTATAGCCACTGTGGAAAACAGTATGGAGGCTACACAAAAAATTAAAAGTGAACTTACCATATGATCCAGTAGCTCCACTACTGAATGTTTACCCCGCCTCCCCCCCCCAAAAAAAACTGAAAACACTAATTTGATAAGATGCGTGCACTCCTATGAACAAAGAAAAAAGATAAAAAATCAGACCAAAAAAATCTCATAAATACAGAAAACAAACTGGTGGTTGCCAGAGGGGAAGTGGGTAGGGGGGAGTGAGTGAAATAGATAAAGGGGATCAAGAATACCTTATCTTGATGACCGCTGAATAATGTGTAGAATTGTTGAGTCATTATATAGTACACCCAAAACAAATATAACATTGTGTGTCAATTATACTTCAGTAAAAAACAAATAGGACGTGAGTGAGACACATTTACTATATCTTCTTTTTTTTATTTATTTATTTTTTTTAGTATATCTTCTAAAGTCTGTGTTGAGCACCAAATCTCGTTCTCGCCATTATGATCAATGAACTCACTAGGAATTTTCTCTGAGATTAAAATACAGCATATAAATAAACAAAATACCTTGATGTTGTCTTAACAATAACATTCAGGTCAGCTGGAATGATATATATTATGCCAGGTAAACATGAAAAATGGTCAATGACATGAACAGATAGTTCAAAAACTAGGACATGCAACAAAGGAACACATTTTGAAAAGTAAAAGGAGATGCAATGAAAATGCATTTCCCTTTTAAATCTCTTCAATTAGGAAAAAAATGGTTTTAAATTATAAAATCTCATGCTGGCAAGGGAATAAAGAAATGGGTACTCTCTCACACATCTGATTGCATTTTTAAATGCTCCAACACTTTAGGAAAGCAATTTGGCATTTTATTAGGAACCATAAAAAATTTATACTTTCAGTGCCAAAACCCCTTTTATGTAAATCTGTCTCAGGGAAATAAACCAAAAACACAGAAAAAATTAATACATTTAATTGTGCATTATTGATCATAGCCCCCAAATATAAATAAATTAAATGTGCAATGATAAAAATGATTAAATTATCACAAATTCAATCATAGAATATCTTGCATTTTTAACACATTTATTAATTATAAACACTTATGTAGCAATATGGAAAATGCTTATAGCATAATGGTAAATAACAAACTCCTATGTTTTTGGAGGAACTGGTAGAAATAAAACAATATAATGTTAAAAATACTTATTTGAACAATTCCACAAAAACAATTTCACATGCGGGAAGAAATAATAGAAATTTACCAAATGGACCTAAATAATTGTTTTAGGAGGATGGATTTGCTTCTTTATCTTTATGCACAATTTTTGATGTAATCATATTAAAAGTATAATTTATAGAATTTTTAAATTAATTGTATGGATTTAAATAAGCACCAAATACTATATACCAAAAAATTTTAAAGTACTTTTCTAAATAACAACTTGGTCAAGAGAAAAGTGAATACATAAATACATAATGACATATTGTTTAAAAAAACTGTGAAAATCAAAACATATCATATTAGTTCCCATGGGATCTAATCAAAACAGTGCTTAAAGTTAGAGCCCTAAATTTAAATGCTTTTTCTAAGAAAAATGTAAAAATAAGGTGTGTAAGCTATCAACAAAGAAGATTTTAAACACACTCCCAAATTAGGAGGGAAGGAAGGCCAGAAGGCAGGCAGGCAGGCAGGCAGGCAGGCAGGAAGGAAGGAAGGGAGGGAGGAAGGAAGGGGGGGCGGGGGGAGGAAAAAGATGCAGTTAATACATTTACAACTGATCCTTGAGCAACATGGGTTTAAACTGTGTGGGTCCACTTATAGGTGATTTTTTTTTTGATAAATATAGTACAGTCCTGTAAATATAATATCTCCTCCTTATGATTTTTATAACATTTTCTTTTCTCTGGTTTACTATATTATAAGCATACAGTATATAACACATATATCATACAAAATACATGTTAATCAACTGTTTATGTTATCAGTAAGGCTTCTGGTCAACAATAAACTATTAGTATTTAAGTTTTGGAGGAGCCAAAAGTTGTATGTAGGTTTTTGACTGCATGGGCTTGATGCCCCTAATCCCCATAAGGTTCAAGGGTCAACTGTACTATATTTCTGGCAAATTTTATAGAAATTGATATGTAAATCTGGGATCAGATAGAAAAATATATATAATATTAAAATATAATGTTTAGTATGTTTAGCTTTCTTAGAGGATATCCAACACTGACAAATTAATGTACAAAGAACTGTAGCAAATTTCATCTGTATCTCATCTCCAAATGAGTACAATATGGTCACTAAAATATGGAATTAAAAAGTAGTTCATTCCTGTTCGGGTAAGATTTCATCAGATTGGATCCAGCTTTGTAGGTGTGGATCTTTTGGGTGGGGACATGGATAGTTAATGAAGAGTAGAAATGACAAAGGGGGGCAATGAAAAAGAATGAGAACATTCAAACTAGGGCCAAATGAGGGTGACTCCAGGCAGGACTTGGTCCTTATAAGACATATCAATATGCAAACAGGGAAAGCATATCAGTAGCCTGGTGTCTTAGTCTGTGTTCTCTCAGTTGGAAACTCTGAGGCAAGGATTAGATTCAAATCGTTCATTTCATAGCTTTTCAAATAAACTGGGAGGGAGATTTCAGAAAGTACCACATCCTCATTCTGAGAGGTGTAAGTGGATGAGGAAGGAAGAACTACCCACCAGAATGAAGGCGACCTCCATGATGGGACAAAAGGATATGGTCAAGTCACAAATAGAGCGGCTTCACTCAGTTATACAGAGTCCGCCAGAAGCAGAGGAACCAGAGAGTGGGCATACATAATGAAAGCTCACTGTAGACCTACTGGATTCTAGGCTTGGGAAAATAACACTAATTTCCAACACCCAAGATGGTCCAAATTCACTCAAATACAGCTGCCAGGACAGAGTCAAGTATGGGCCTTGAAAGTCTTACATATCTGCCGCTGAGTGAAAATAGGGTAGGTTGAAGATGAGAACATTATTATAAGTTAAAAGAGGTTTAGTTATATAAATATTGTATGTATATGTATGTCAGTTAGTGTCAGAAAAAATATTTAATAAAAGTTCAACATGTATTTCCAATTAAGTATTTGGAAATAGGAAGAAATAGTTTCATTCTTAATATGATAAAACAAAATTCTTTTAAACTAAAAATTAATATTAACCTCAATTCAAAATCCCAATCATTCCCTTTAAAACTGGGACAAAATCAGGATGGTAACTATGGGCACAAATTGAAATTTAGATGATACATGAAGATATAACCAGAAATATTGAAAATAAATATTGAAAAAGAAATAAACAAAACAGTATGGCTTGCTTATAACAAAGTAAATTACAAAAATGCTATTTGAATTTTTTTAATGACTTTAGGAAAAAAAGTGATACAAAGAAACCCTCAGTAGTGTGCCTACAACACACCACTAAAAATAATGAAAATTAAATATCGTATTTGTATTAGAAATGTTGAGAATGAAAGTTAAACATTTGACTCCTGTAAAGAAAAACCCAAAACCTTTTTGATCATCACTTTTTAAAAATAAGTAAAGTTTTCTAGCTTACTTCTAGATGGAAATGTCTCCACTTTTATCGCAATACTAAAAATACATTTAGATAACTAGTTGATTTTTTTTCCAAACCCAAGAGTTCATGTCAGAGCTCATCTAGGGGAACTCTTCTCAAGATTTGTATCTGTTAACCATGCCCTGCTTCAAGAATTTTTCTCTTGAAATCTGCAAAATTCCCTCTTTCACTTGCTTTTGGTGTGTAATTTCTACTTCTCATTTGCCTTCCTGACCTACCTTCTATATATATCTTAAATATTGGGATCCCTCAGTGTTACTTCCTTCTTAATCTCACTTTACCTCAAAACCAAAATATCCAATCACGTACTGCAGTTTGACTTTGACCAGGCCTGACATGCCCTCCACCCCAAACTACAAACTTTATAACAACAGGAAAACATCTTAACCCATCCTTGTATAGCCAGTACATTCTTAATACAGAGCTTAACATATAATGGATACTTAATAGATGTTTGTTAAATAAATGAACCAATAAAAATAAATTTATTTTATGATAACTTGTAAACTAAATTTTACATAAAATTTTGAAAAGGATTTTAAGGTATTTTTTTTCAAAATGTTCTGAAACATTATTGGTAAACAAAATATTCTATAATAATATTTTTTTTTAAATAAGGAAACTGGGAGAGTTCTACCAGAGTATACGAAACATCGCCGATGAAGCCATTTGATAAAACCATGAGATAGGACTACACACCCACTAGAATGTCGAAAATTAAAACAACTGACTATACCAAGTGGTGTCGAGTATGTGAAGGAACTAGAAGACTCACAGGCTGGTGCTAGGAATGTAAGCTTTTATAGAACTTCAGAGAAGAGTTTGGTGGAGCACCTGGGTGGCTCAGTGGGTTTAGCATCCTACTCTTGATATTAGCTTAGGTCGTGATCCCTCAGTCATAGGATTGAGCCCTGAGTCAGTCTGTGTGCTAACAATGCACAGCCTGCTTGGGATTCTCTCTCTCCCTCTCTGTACCCCTCCCCCGCCCCCCACTCACACATGTTCCCTCTCTCTCAAAATAAATAAATAAACTTAAAAAAATAAAAAAATAAATATTTAAAAATTTAAAACTTTTGTTTTAAAGAAAGAAAGCAGTTTGGCAATTTCTTTTAACATGAAACATATATCTAGGATATGACCCAGACAGTGTCAGGAGTTTATCCCAGGAAAATAAAAGCATATCTCCACACAAAAAGTTATACACAATTTATTTTTATTGAAATATGGTTGACGCATATTGTTACATTAATTTCAGGTGTAGACACAAACGTTTATAGCAACTTCATTTGTAGAGAAGGAAGAGCAGGAAGAGGAGGAGACCAGAAAAGTCAACGGGGACAACTTCCCACATAAAGCTTCCTTCTTTTAGCTCTAAGCCAGTTGAAATTAGGGAGAGCTATATTCTGGTTCCAGGAACCGAGGAATATAGATGAATCTTATCCAGGTGCCTTAGAAGGGGTAGTGAATGAAACTACACACACGATTTATACAGTGACACTGTGCCCTCAGCGTGCCTTTGTGCTCCCGAATGGGTTTTGCTTAGGAGATAAGTTGTAAGTAGGGATGTTTGTTGTTTGGGGGTGATGTCAGTGAGGCTGACTGGAAGAATGGAAGAATGGGCTCTCTGAGGAGGAAACATCAATCTCAAATTAAATCTTCCTTGAAGCTGCCCAGAGTAACTTATTCTGTCTTCTCGAGGGTTGCAATGACTGATAGCCAAGTTTCAAGAACATGGATTCTTAAATAAATCTGCTCATGTGGTTCAAATTTATGCTGTTGCATGTACTCGTTCTCACTCACACAGACACAAGCCTGTTGCTTGACGCTCCTGTGGCGGCATCGGTCTACCAAAAACCTCTTTCTGTGTTTTCCTCTGTGCATTTGTATAGCAGATGCAATTATTTATCCTCCACAATTGCCCAGAATGACACATGTGCAGCACAGAACGTGCAACAGAGCGAGACAATTGACATGTAGAATAAGCGACGGATGTGAGACCAAGGCAAAACAAATTGGGGTCGTGATTCAAAGGCAGACAATAAATATGTATCTTCTCATCTACACAGGGGACACTTTTTAAAATGCAAGGGGTGAGTCTATACCAATATGAACAGATGACTAGATAAGTAAATAAATGAGGGAGAAGAGACAAATCTCTGCAGAAGAATTCTTCAACTAATTTATGGTGATACTTCACCCTCGGGTGGGGTGGGGGCATAAATCATCATTCCAGAAATGTGGGCTGCCACAGTGACTCCCTTCCAAAGAGGACCGTGTGGAAAAGGAGGGTGGGAAAGTGATTTTACCATGGAGAAACCTAATCCACACTTCCTCAGTCTGATGACTAAGCTCAATATCTACAATGATAAACAATATTAATGGTAGGTACTCCTATTATGATTTGATAATAATGGCATTTTTATCTCTATTGTCTTCCACCCCCACACCTATAACCCCAGTCTAATCATGAGACAAACATCAGATGAATTCCAATAGTGGAGCATACTGCAAAATAATTGAGTGTGGTCCTTAAGGGGCGCCTGGGTGTCTCAGTCGGTTAAATGTCTGACTTCGGCTCAGGTCATGATCTCACAGTTCATGGGTTCAAGCCCTGCATCAGGGTCTGTGCTGACGGCTCAGAGCCTGGAGCCTGTTTCAGATTCTGTGTCTCCCTCTCTGCCCCTCCCCCACTCGCGCGCTCTCTCTGTCTCAAAAATAAATAAACATTTAAAAATAAATAAATAAAAATAATTGAGTGTAGTCCTCAAAACAGTCAAGGTCATCAAAATCCAGGAAATTCTGATAAATGGTCACAGCCAAGAGGACCCTAGGAAAACAGGACAGTTAAATGTAATGTGGGCTCTTGAGTGAGATCCTGAAACAGAAAAAAAAAAAAAATTAGGTAAAAGTAAGGATATATGAATAAAATGTGGGATTTAGTTAGTAATAATGTATCAACATAATGCATCAAATGTAACAAAAAAATGTATCAAAATGTACCATACTAGTAATATAAGATGTTAATAACAGGAAACTCAATGTGGAGTATATGGGAACTCTGTACTATCTTCTCAATTTTTCTGTAAATCTAAAACTGTTCTGAAAATACAATTTATTATTAAAAAGTAAAAGGATACAATCATCTAGGCAAAGAATAAAAAGAGTTCACAAACAGATTTCTCTAAAGGATCAAAAAGCCTTCAAGAGCATGATTTTTCTTAGCCAATATTTATAATCTTTCAAAAATATGCATCATTTGATTTTAACCATCCATAATTTCTGTAGAATTTTATTTGTGTTCAATAGCTAACCACTACCTTTCTTTCTTTTATTTTTTTAACAATTATTTATTTATTTATTTATTTTTAAATTTTATTTTATTTTATTTTATTTCAATATATGAAATTTCTTGTCAAATTGGTTTCCATACAACACCCAGTGCTCATCCCAAAAGGTGCCCTCCTCAATACCCATCACCCACCCTCCCCTCCCTCCCACCCCACCTTTCTTTCTTTTAAATTTTTAAATTCTATTTTTTTTTTTTTTTTGCCCAGGGAAAATAATCACACAATTCACAAGTATAAAAAGTGTGCATAGAAAAAGCTTACCTCCCAGCCTCAGTGAGGTGGGATAACTAGATGTTATCACTTTCTTGTGTATCCTGCCAGAGAAATTTTACATGTCTGTCAAGAAAATATATCTGTGTCTATTTTTCCTTTCTTTCATTTTAGGACAAATACTTACATACCACATATGCTATTCTGTTCTGCAGTTTGCTTTTTCTATTTTGCAGATCTTAGAGATTTTTTTCATGTGGTAATTTAAAAGCTTTCTTATTTTTAAAAAGATGTGGAAGGATTACTAATGATTATTTTCAAACAGAGATGAAATTTGAACTCTTGTTGGCAAACCAGGATGTATGGCATACTAGAGTAGAGGAATATCCTTGCTAGGGGTAGATTAAAATTGATTGTATACATTCTAGAAGCTAACATAAGCAAAAATAGCTGTGATGTATTATTAATTATCATTACCATTATTATTATTGCATTATAAGTGTCCATAAGAAAAGTATGTTGCTTTGGCAATTAGCTAATACGGGGATTGAGTTTTTATCCTCTTGTGAAAAATAAGGAGAAACGAACCCCCGAGTAGGAGGAAGCCCCACTTCCAACTAGAAGGAAGGCATCCTAAAAATAACTTGGTAGGCAGAGCTTGTCCTTATAATGTTAACACTGCCTTTCACCATCACACTACCTTGCTTAGCACAGTGAGCACTCTCAAGATGTCCATTTTATTTATGGCCCACGATGGTAGACATGCTTGTCCATTTTGTTCACTGCCTGTCCCCAGAGCCTAGAATATTATAGTTAACTGCTTAGGGTATATTTGCTGAATGAATGAGTGAGTAAAGGAACAAATTGATTAATACAGAGTAGAGGCAGAACAGACTCCAGATCCAGAAGGGAGAATCAGAGTCGTGCAAGAATACTAATGCTAGAAGAATACTAATACTACCACAAAAGTAGTATCGTGCAGGGGCGCCTGGGTGGCTCAGTCGATTAAGCGTCTGACTTCCATTCAGGTCATGATCTCATGGCTCATGAGTTCAAGCCCTGCTGCAGGTTCTCTGCTGTCAGCATGGAGCCCACTTCATATCCCCTGTCCCCCTCTCTCTCTGCCCTGCCCTGCTCACGCTGCTTTCTCTCTCTCTCTCTCTCTCTCTCTCTCTCTCAAAAATAAATGAGCATTAAAAAAAAGTAGTATTGTGCAATGAGTTAAAATGCCAGGACTATGAAGTTGCCAGTTAACTTGTGATAAATTGCTTAATCTTGCTGTGCCTCAGTAAAAAGTATGTGCCATGTTGGGTCATTGTAAAGATGAAATATACATATAGACAGACCAACATACACACAAACAACAGGTATATTAACACACATATAAATATAACAGACATAACAGATACATTAACACACATATAAATATAACATATTCAGGTATAACATCAATATGTCTATTGTATATACAGAGAAATTATCATGTTATATGTTCTTTAAAATATTGGTTATGACCATAATTAAAATATATTACTATGATAATGAGGAGGATTAAAGAATGACCTCGACGATGCCATGGAAATCAGGGAACCAGGCAGTTTCAAGAAAGAAGTCAGTAAAAATAGCAAATCTAATATAACAGATTTAAACCCAAACATAACTATAAGGGTAAATGGTTAAACTCATCTATTTCAAAAAAGGAAACAAAAACAAACAAACAAACAAAAAAGGTTCAGATTGTTTAAAAACAAAACAAAAAAAAGTGTATCCAAGATATGGCTGCCTAAAAGGAAATGACTGAGCAAGATTGCATTGCATGTAAAGGAACAGACAATGATACGGAGCAGACTGTTAAGCACAAAAAAAACATATGAACTCAGCTATTAATACCAGACTACACTGGATTCAAAGCAAGTGAAAAGGGAAAGGCACTTTATAATTATGAAGAATATAATGCACAGTGGAGGATATAAGTCTCATGAATCAATATATTTTAATCTCACACATTAAACTAAAAGTGCAGGAATAGTGGATATCTTACCATCGTGAGAGATTTGCACTCACTTGTCCAGCTCCACAGCAGATCAAGGGGGCCAGAAATAATGGATACAACTGACTGAATGTTATAATGAAAAAGACGTTGTTTACATTAGTATGTGTCAAACTCTGTAAGCTGAAATTAAATGTCTATAAAAGATTTACTATAAAATGCAATTTAGGGGTGCTGGGTGGCTCAGTCTGTTGATATCTGACTCTTGATTTCTGCTCAGGTCATGATCCCAGGGTGTGGGATTGAGCCCCACATAGGGCTCAGTGCTGAGTGTGGAGCCTGCTTAAGATTCTCTCTCTCTCTCTCTCTCTCTCTCTCTCTCTCTCTCTCTCTCTCTCTCTCTCTCTCTCTCTCTCTCTCTCTCTCTCTCTCCCTCTCTCTCCCTCTACCCATCTTCCCCACTTGTGCTCTCTTTCCTTAAAATAAACATTTTTAATTAAAAATAAAATGTATTTTATATCGCACAAAATACATGGCTGCAATAAACCCCCAAATAGAAGTGTTACATTCTTTAACCTTAATACAAAAGAAAAATGTTAGAAGTACTATTTCTATAAAGTACTTTAATATTATTAAAATTCACTTTCTCAAAGAGGAAATCGAAATTAAAATAGCAGAATATTCTTAAAGTAGCAATAATAAAAATATGAAAAAAGATGGAATTATAATGCTTTACTCACAGGAAATATATACCTTAAACATTTTGATTTCTAGTCAAGGAAAACTGAGTATAAAACAATTATGCATTCAAAACAAAAATTATAAAAGGATAAACAAAGTGAAACAGCCTATAAGAAAAAAAAGAAATAAAAAGCAAAAATTGGTAAATAATTAAAATCATAAAAGTGATACAGCAACAGCTTTTTCAAAATTTATTCATTCATATGTTTTTTTTCTTTATTCCTTCATTTAATAAAACCAATAAAAGGGTTAAATTGCCTAATGTCAGCAATGATTTTCATCTTGAAATACTTGTTTCCGTTTTTTAAACACTTTGGCTTTTGAGACATCTTCAATGGTACTCTTACATGCCATTCTATCCTATTTGGAATTTCTTCTCAGTATCCTACGTAAAAATGCAAATCCCATGAATGTTCTTTTCTTTAGTATAACTGAGTTATTGGATGGCAAGAAGGAAAAGAAAAAAAGAAAAGAAAACCTGACTCCGGCCGTGTTAAACTGTAATGGAATTTGTCAAAAGCGTATCTATAACTCCTTGGCTCAAAGTAAAAGCTTAAGAACAGATTTATTTATAAAAAATTGGAACACCAAGGAAGTCTCAGGGATCTGGGCTACAAGAACAAATTAAGAGTCTCATCAGATTGCATAATCTGGAATAAATATTCTCCAAACTATTTTTAAAAATGTTCCCGTCCTTGTGTTATGGTAGTCAAGATGTAGTGACATAGAAGGTTTCAGTCTCATTCCTTAGCTAGAGTAGGGCAGAGCAATTGATTTTCAACATACCAAGAATGAATACAATGAGGAAGGAGGTAATTCTCCAAGAGGAAATTAGGACTCTAGTTTCAAAAGAACCAAGACTGCACGTTGGTGGAGCCAGCCAACTTTCCCCCAACTTCGTGTTCTGGTCGCTCACTCCTGTCCTCTCCTTGCCGCTCTCTTCTCTTACCTTCTCATCCTACACACTCACTCTGTAAATCTCATCCCCTCTGTGGCCTCAGTGATCATCTGTATTCTGAAAATTCCCAAATCTGTATCTCAACCTCAGACCTCTTCCTCAAGCTTCAGGCCTTTATACTCAACTATCTACTCTCCATTTCTTCATAAATAAATGTAGATTATCTGAAACACTCCACATCCCAAATAAAAGTCTTTTCTCATTCCATCATTCCAATCCAGAGTATTCTTTAGAATGGTCACAGGGATTGAGTAAGTAGTGATTATGAGAAAGAATGGACTCTATTTGAAGTTAAATCACTTAGTACAGATTCTGGGAAGATTTCTGGGAAAGTTGTGCCTGAGATGAAACAGTGAGAATAAAGGTCAAGCAGGAGGTGACACAGTTTTGTCAAAAAAAATGTATAGGAGGTGAGAGAAGAGGCATTGGGCTGAATAGGGAAGGTTTCGGAACAAAAGGTACATGAACAAGATGACTAACATCAAAATAGTACCTGAAACAGTAGGTAGTTCAATATGGATGGAACAGGGAATGAATGTGTGTGTGTGTGTGTGTGTGTGTGTGTGTGTGTGTGTGTGTAGAAGCAAAAAAGCAATGAGGTATAGTATCTAAAGATAGAAGCTGATAGAGCTTGGAGGATTTACAACCTTTCTGGAGAGCCAATTGAGAAGTATTAGTAGAGAAATGCATGTATAAGCCTTAATTTTTTAAAAATTCTAGAAGTGAACTGGTGAGAGATTGGAAGAAAGAAGCCCAATTAGGAAACTACTGTAACTATCCAGATGGTTAGATCAGACAAGTGGCAGTGCTGAGAAACAGAAAGGGAACATTTTATTTTTTATTATTTAAAAAAATTTTTTTAATGTTTATTTTTGAGAGAGTGTGTGTGAGTGGGGGCAGGGGATGGCAGAGAGAGAGGGAGAGACACAGAACTCGAAGTGGGCTCCAGGTTCTGTGCCGTCAGCACAGAGCCCAATGTGGGGCTCGAACTCACGAACTGTGAGATCATGACCTGAGCCGAAGTCTGACGTTTAACCGCCTGAGCCACCCAGGATCCCCCAGAAAGGGAATATTTTAAAGGCAAGTACAGGGGCACCTGGGTGGCTCAGTCGGTTGAGCGTCCAACTTCGGCTTAGGTCGTGATCTCACAGTTTGTGAGTTTGAGCCCGGCTTCAGATTCTGTGTCTTCAGATTCTGTGTCTCCTTCTCCCTCTCTCTCTCTCTACCCCTCCCCCACTTTGCTCTGTCTCTCAAAAATAAATAAGTGTAAAAAAAAATGTTTTTAAGGCAACTACAGAGACAGAGTTTCCCAAACTTGGGAATAAATTGAATATAAAGTGAGAAAGGAAAGATTGCTGGCTTTAGAAACCGGATTGTTGATGTTGTTCATTAATGTTGAAATAGAAGAGGAAAAAGAATTTTAGAGAAGGGAGCAAAAAAGACTAAGTGTTTATGTTTCAAGACATTTAGTTGGAAGTTCCTGTGGGGGAAGTCTAGGAGATTGTTGGATATATTGTTTTGGATTTCAAGAGAGAAGGCTGAGTTGCAGGTAATAGGTTTGGAAATCATCGACTGGGAGCCATAGAATTAAATCAGTAAAGGGAAGAGCTGAGTGACTAAAACAGAAACCTAAAGAACAGCTTTTAGAGAATAGTCAGAGGAAAATGCTTAGAGAGAAGGTTAAGAAGTATGGCCCAAGAGACTGGAAAACAGATAGCAAGTGTTGTCTATGAATTCGAAAAATTTGAGCTTTTAAAGTAAAAGTAAAAGCAAAGCTTTTAGGGCTGCACTCTGCAGCAAGAGTTTCTTGTTCTTTGAGAAAGTCGTTTTAGCAGTGTGATGGAGACAGTGCTCATACTGGGATAGATCAAACAACACATAAAGAAGGTACAAAGAGTCAAGGAAGAGGAGTTTTGTGTTTGTTTGGTTCAGTTTTTATTGAAGTTGGGGGAAAAAATATGTGTGTTTAAATGCTGATGACAAGTAGAGAATAAAGGTTGAAAATGAAACAGGGAGGGTTGATAAGGCTATGGTTCCTGAGTTAGTGGAAGACCCAGAAACATGGGTTAAAAGAATAGAATTAGATAGAAAGTATAGCCTTCTGGGTGCCTGGGTGGCTTAGTCAGTTAAGCATCTGACTTCAGCTCGGGTCATGATCTCACGGTTTGTGAGTTCAAGTCCTGCGTCTGACAGCTCAGAGCCTGGAGCCTGCTTCAGAGTCTGTGTCTCCCTCTCTCTCTGCCCCTCCTCCACTCATGCTCTGCCTCTCTCTGTCTCTCAAAAATAAATAAATGTTTTAAAAAATTGTAAATAAAAAAGATAGAAAATATAGCCTTCACATGATTCATTGTAAAGAGAGAAAAATGAAAGGATAGACGTGGGTTCAGACACTTTTGTGGTGTTGGTTTTGTAGGAATTAGAACATTGTGGCCAATATTGTTCTGTTTTTGCAAGGTTTTCTACAGGAACTGAAATGAGGGTTGGGGGTCATGGTTTGAGGATGGTGGAAAATGTCTGAATGTCTGAAATATCTCATAATAAGAGTGAGGTAAACATGACTAACAAAAACAGGAAGTCCTGATTTTTGAGGTTGGCTATCATGAATTTAGAGTGGCTCTAATCTCTAAAGTTATGGAATCATTTAAAGTAGTTCTGATTCTCCATTTGAACATGAAGAGAAGTTAAGCATTTAAATATTGGCAGAGTGAGATTAGGGCATGATGGAGTTTGGAGATATAATAAAGAATAAGAGAAGGGTGCCTGGGTGGCTCAGTCAGCTAAGCGTCCAACTTAGGCTCAGGTCATGATCTCATGGTTCATGAGTTCAAGGGCCGCATCAGGCTCTGTGCTGACAGTTCAGAGCCTGAAGCCTACTTAGGATCCGGTGTCTTCTTCTCTCTCTGCCCCTCCCCTGCTGACACTGTCTCTAAATAAATAAATAAATAAATAAATAAATAAATAAATAAAACTTTTTTAAAAATTTAAAAAGAGTAAAATATAAGAATTCTTTGAAGTGATATATCATGAAAAGGATTAGTTAAATTTAAGGTTTCCTTATTAAAAAGTCCAGTTAGAAGCAATAACTAAAATGAAATGAGAACCACAGTCTCTCTAGATTAGGTGGCCAAGGGACTTAGAAATTAGGGTCCTGAATGTGTCAATCACATGAATACTGAAGTCATTTGGGATGATGTGGCAGGAATCGGGGCGGCGGGGGGGGGGAGGGAGTGACCCTTTTTAAATCTACAGTGAAAGGTAGCGAATGGCAAGGAGCACGATAATGACAACGGTGACTTACTTTAGAGGGTGTGTAACTGGAAGCCCTGAGCCTCAAAAGTAGCAAGGTTTCACCCACAGGTGGTGGAACCATTCTACTGGAGTGGCCATTCCAAGGTGTTTAGTCTGTAGAAAGTGAGTTGCTTCTATCTGGACAAGTGCAGGCAAGTGTAGTGCTCAGTGGAAATCCAAGTTTCAGTTAAAGAGGGCAGAAAAAATAGCAGAGACTTCAAAAATCTAAGGCAAATTGTGGACCAGGGTATGGATTGTCCGGGGTCACAATGAGTAATTTTGGAAGCAGTGTTAGAGGAGATGAGCAGATCGTATCAGGATAAGAGAGAAGAAGATAGAGGACCAGAAGCACTGCTCTTGAGAGATTACCCGGAAGGGCCAGGAATTTCAGAGAAGGTGAGTATATATGGCCCCAGTTTTTCAAACTGACTAATCCTAGAATTTTCCTAGTGCTAGTGCCAGGGTCAGGAGGGGGTCACCCAGATCTCTTAACTATGAGCATATGCTTGTCTAGAAAATAAACGCCCTCATGTCTCTGCTAGCAGCCCATTGTGAAAGAAAACCACAGACGTGAACACTGAGGTGTTCTGCAGGGGTGTGCTCAGATCTGAAGTCTGAGACAGTACACTAATGGGAACTGAAACTCAAGACTTCAGCCTTCGGCAGAGAGTGGCCCCCAGGATGAGGTACACGGCCGAAGGTTTCCTAAATGGGTGGTCCTGAACCCTCCAGATTCACCCCTGGCAGTTTCCCAGAGCCTGAGATTTACTTTGAGCCCCAGTGTCGTGAGACTTCGAGGCGACTGAGCAGAGTCATGAAGACATGGATGTACTGCCTTCCTGGCTTTGGATGCTTATCTTGCTACTCTCAGCTTTAGATGCTTATCTGTAAAACAGATGTGCCTTCCTCATTGAGTTGTCGTGAGGATTAAAGGAAATAGATCTGAAACACCTAGCACGGGGGTGGAATAAAATACGTGTTCAATAACTGGCAGCTATTATTATTTTTTTCAGAATCATGTTCTGGCAAGAAGCGCAGAGAGCTTTTCAGAGACTGTGCTCATAGTCCCTAGCCTGAAAGGTGGTAGGGAGAGAAGGATCCAATTTGAGAATAGGTGTCTCACTCTCTTCCCTGAATTTTCCTGGTCCTGAGCCAGTCTCTTTTCTCTGCCTGCTACCTGCCTTTAAAAACTGCAATCCAGTGGCTTTTTGGACCTCAGCACTGGAAATTCTAATTCTTAATTCCAGGGAGAGACCACACAGTACTGTATTTTTAAGACCTCATAGAAGAATCTGGTGCACAGCCAGGGTTTCAGACCCATGTAAATCGTAGACTGTTCTAGAAAGTCACGAGAGTCTTCATCAATGTACTCATTAGGTGAAAATGACATACATAGAGTATAAGTAATATCTCACAGATTTTACCGCTAAATAAGGGAAAACTTGAACAGCCTCTCTATTATTTGGCTTAGTTCTTAGCCTTTGCTTCTAGCTCAACATCCAAACCAGGCCTGTTTTATTCTTTAGTCACAGATCACTTCAGATAACTTCAGAAAGGCTTATTCCCTTTCACTTCACAATCCCACCCTTCTCCAAACTTCTGCTCTTTGTCTTTGCTCCCCACTCCACACACATACCAAGACCAAAAATAAAAGTTTTTATTCTTTTGAGTAGGCATTAAATCTACACAGTATAAAATTCAAAAAATCCAAATTGCATCTATCAAAAGTTGTTTTCCTCCTCTTTGTCTCCCAGCCACCTGTTTCCCCTACTTTGAGACAAGGACTATTCTAGTTTCTGAGGCATCCTTTCAGAAATGCTCTTTGCATGTATAAACACTTTTCCGTATGCAAAAGTATACTATACCTCTGCTTTGTGTATTTTTCACATGACTATGGATATTAGAAAGTTTTCTATATGAGTATATATAGATGTACATCATGCTTTATAATAGCTTCATATTTTCCAGTGTTCAAATAGGACATCATTTTAGTTAGTTTCTCTGCCAAGCAGTAAGTTTCAGATATTGGAGAACCCAGTTTAACTCACAGGTATGGCTCCCCATCTGCCTTGAAGGAACTCAGATAGCTAGCTGAACTCAGGGTTCTTCTCATTATAAAAAGGTTTTCATATTCTCAGCTTATAAGTTTTAGTTTTATATGAAGTGCACTCTGTACATATTGACCCTAGAGCGCCTGAAATTTTAAGAAGGCTCTAATTTATTGGATATTATTAGACAAATGATAACCAGAATGATTTTCTCCATAAGGAATGCAGGTAGAAAAAGATGGGCAGATACTCTGAGAATCAGACAAAGGAGGTCACTTGGAATGTTGGAGATCTCATCTCACTTATTTCTTTTTTTCTTTTAAGTAATCTCTATGCCCAACACGGGGCTCAAACTCACAACTCCAAGATCAAGAGCCACATGGCTCTTAATTGAGCCATCCAGGGACCTCATACCTCACCTGTCTTCAAAGAACTATAAGAAGTGTGAACTCTATTCCCCTCTAGAAAACCTGAGGAGAAAGAATTTGCTTAAACATTCTGGTAGGAAGCTATTCTGATGGCTTTCATGGTATGTAAATAGTATGATTAGGAGAAAAGGTCTGCTACTTCAAATCATTCACTAAAATAAAATTGAATTAAATTAAATTAAAAAGTTTAAAAGTTTTCTGTGAGTATATGGAAACAATGAGATAGAATTCTTTAAAGTGAATGAGTTCCTAATTGTTAATTCTCCAAGTAGATTATAAGCATGTGGGCATGTACTTATATCACTGGTAGGTATGGGAAAAGCAGAAGTAGAGGAAGGTGTACATAGGGGAAAAGTTAAAAAATTACGCATTGCTATTTTGCATATGAATGATGGAGGTCTTTAGTAGATATAGTGAGTAGAACTTCATGAATCAAGACCAGAACTTCTTGTAAGAATCAGCTAAAATTTAAGATCAGGGTGATGGTAAATACCATGACCATAAAAACCTGCCCGAATGAATATACACTCTTTCTGCTCTTTATCCCATCTACTGAATCTCCCAGGTATAAAACATAGTTCTGTTATGTTCATCTTTAAAACAGAACAAAACAAAACTTCCCCCACAGTAATGTCTTCTTCCTTCTGTAGCCAAGTTCATTTCAAGAGCAATAATTCTCATTTATTGTATTCATTTCTCCTTCCATTCACTACCCATCCCTGTAAAAAGCTACACTCTCCTAAACCATCCCATAAAAGTTACTCTGAAAAAGACCAACATTATTGGTCCAATATTATTGTTACTGCTATTATTAAGATCTCAGTTTTTTAAGTGGATTTATTTATTTTTGAAAGAGAGAGAGAGACAGAGACAGAGAGAGAACAAGTGGGGAAGGGACAGAGAAAGAGGGAGACAGAATCCCAAGCAGGCTCCATGCTGTCAGCGCAGAGCCCAATGCAGGGCTCAAACCCACAAACCGTGAGATCATGACCTCAGCTGAAGCCAAGAGTGAGACACTTAACTGACTGAGCCACCCAGGCACCCCAGATCTCAAAAAATTTTGATTCCTTTCACTACTCTCTTAAAAACCTTCTTCCTTTTAATTTCTGTGGCACCATGTTACCAGGGGTTTTTTTTTGTTTTTGTTTTTGTTTTTGTTTTTTTCTGACTTCTGTGATTATCTGCAGTCTCTCCCCTGAATTCCTCTTGTTCCACCCAGGGTATTGGTGATCTCCAAGAATACGTTCTTGGCCTTCTTTCCCCATATTCCCAGTTTTACCTTCAAATAAAGCACTTTAATTACCCCACCTAAATTCCCATTCCTAGTATGACTCTTGAGCTTTGGGAAAGCCAAAGGGAACTTCTAGGTGGAAAAAGGGAAAACATTGAGAGGTATATGGGGGACATGGAAAAGCAGCAGAAGAGAGGGAGTAGGATGGCATATCACATTATTATTATTAAAAATAATAACAATCTATTATCTGTTAATATGTTCTTGTTTCAGAGCAAGTTCAAAAATACAGTTATGAGTGAATTTGTTAAAAAACTATTAATATGGTTTCAAAATTAAACAAAATATTACAAATTTTTCAAATATTACCATTTTCTATTGAATAAATATTAATTTTTTAATAGTTAAGAGTAAACCTTTAAAAGTTCTACTTGAAAAACATACCTATTGCACACAAATATATAAGCAAAGTCAAAAGACTAACAAATTGAAATAAAAATATTTGCCACTAGGAACATATAATATAAAAATTCAGTGTTTTTGATGACTGAGTAATACTCCATTGTATATATACCACATCTTCCTTATCCATTCATCAGTCTATGGGATGGACACTTGAGTTCTCTTCATAGTTTGGCTACTATTGATAATGCTGCTATGAACATTGGGGTGCATATACCCTTCAAATCTGTATTTTTGTATCTTTTGGGTAAATACCTAATAGTGCAATTGCTGGATTGTGGGTAGTTCTATTTTTAGTTTCTTGAGGAACCTCCATACTGTTTTCCAGAGTGGCTGCACCAGTTTGCATTACCACCAACAGTACAAGAGGTTTCCCCTTTCTCCATATTCTCACCAATGCCTGTTGCTTCATGTGTTGTTTATTTTAGCCACTCTGACTGGCATGAGGTGGTATCTCATTGTGGTTTTGATTTGTATTTCCCTGTTGATGAGTGATGTTGAGCATCTTTTCATGTGTCTGTTATCCATCTGGATGTCTTCTTTGGTTAAGTACCTATTCATGTCTTCTGCCCATTTCTTGACTGGCGTATTTGTTTTTTGGGCGTTGAGTTTGATAAGTTCTTTATAGATTTTGGATACTAACGCTTTATTGGATATTTCTTTGCAAATATCTTCTCCCATTCTGTATGCTGCCTTTCAGTTTTGCTGATTGTTTCCTTCACTGTGCAGAAGCCTTTTATCTTGATGAGGTCTCAATAGTTCATGTTTGCTTTTGTTTCTCTTGCCTTTGGGGACATGTCTGGTGAGAAGTTGCTCAAAGAGGTTGCTGTTTTCCTTCTAGGATTTTGATGGTTTCCTGTCTCACATGTAGGTCTTTCATCCATTTTGAATTTATTTTTGTGTATGGTGTAAGAAAGTGGTCCAGTTTCATCTGCATGTTGCCGTCCAGTTTTCCCAACACCATTTATTGAACAGACTGTCTTTTTTCCATTGGTTATTCTTTCCTGCTGTGTTAAAGACTAGTTAGCCATATAGTTGTGGGTCTGTTTCTGGGTTTTCTAATTTGTTCCATTGATCTATGGTTTTGTGCCAGTATCATACTGTCTTAATGACTACAGCTTCATAACATAGCTTGAAATTCAGAATTGTGATGCCTCCAGTTTTATTTTTCTTTTTCAGAATTGTTTTGGCTATTCAGGGTCTTTGTGGTTCCATACAAATTTTAGGATTATTTGTTGAAATCTGCCATTTGCAACTTACATGGGTGGAGCTAGAATGTCTCCTTCTCTCACTGCCTCCCCTTGCTCATGCTGTCTCTCTCAAAAACAAACATTTAAAAAAATATATGTAGTGTATATGCTATTGAACCACTTATTTTTCTGGGTTTTGAATTCTGTATTGTGGAACCACACTTTTTCATATCGTTTTGGTTTTCTTCCTTTATGTATCAGCTTTGTAGGATTCAACCATTTGACATGCATAGTTCAAATTCACTTTTCTTGTGATGTCCAATTCATGAAAATATCCATTTTACCATCAATAGATATTCAGGTTGCTTGCAGGGTTTTTTTCCTATTATTAACAACACCATTACCTGACCCCTTGTACAAACGAGCAATCATCTCTTTAGGGCATATGCCAGGATTGAACATGCTTGTGTTCAACTTACACAATAATGCCAAATTGTTGCACAAGTTTACACCCTTAACAATTGATTTAGGATGTCCCCACTGTTCTCACCTCGTTAAAGTTTGCTATTGTCATACTTTGAATATTGACCAATGTATTGAATATATAGGGATACTTCACTATATGAATTTACCTTTCACTTGTTATAAAGTTGAGCTTCTTTTTATATATTAGGCTACTTGAATTTCCTCTTCTGTAAAACACTAGTTTGTATCTTTTGTTCTTTTTATACTATGAGTTATTTCCTCTACTGTGAATTTTTTGTCACATCTTTTGATTATTTTTATTGGTTTACTGACTTATGAAAATGTTTCATTTATTTTGGATAGTACTCCTTTTTCAATTTTACATATGGGAAAAAAATTCTCCCTGTGTCTGGACTTTTGTTTGTTTTCTTTATAGTAACTTCTGATGAAAAAGTTCCTAATTTTAATGAGTCAAATTTATCAAGCTTTTTTTTCACAGTTTGCACTTTATATATGTCATTCAAGAAATCCTTCTCTATCTGAAGGCAATAAGGAAATTATTCTATATTTTCCTTCCAAGTTTGTAAGGTTCCCTTTTACATTTAAATTATTAATGCATACAAATTTTATATACATTCAGATAGGAAGATAGATGGATAGATGAATAAAAGGGTAGATAGGTAGATAGATACTAGAGAGGTGTTCATGGCGTAGTACACATTTTCCCCACTGATGTAGAGTACCAACTCATCATTTATTCTATTTCCATACTTGCATTGTGCTGTTTCTGGACTATCAGATTCCTCTTATCTACTGCTGTATCCCAGTGCAAATACCACTATCTGACTTACTGTAGATTATAATATCTCTTGATGTCTGATACAGCTCATTTTCCTTCCTCATTCTAGTTGAAAAGTTTCTTTCATTTATTCTTAACTCTTTGTACTTCCAAATAAATTTTTAAAGTAATATTGTCCTATTCCATTATAAATTCTGTTGGAGTTTTATTAGAAGTATTTTGATGCTCTAGCCTAGTTGGAAAATTGATATACTTACGGTGTAAAGTTCTCCTAACCAGGATCATGATGTCACCCTCATTAAGTTCTCTCTCAAATACTTCAATAAAATTTTTAACTATATCCACAGAACTTACACAAATTTTGTTAGATTTATTCCTTGATACTATTTATGTTCATGTATATATATAATCATATAATTGTGCATATGTAATATATATAGTATAATGTTATATATCTTACATAATTATAATCATATTATACAAAGTATGTAATTATGCACACACATATACATTTGTTGTTGCTCTTATATATATTATTTTTCAAGTTACATTTTCTAAATCTTTATTGCTAATGTATAGAAAGGCAGTTTATTTTAATTCAACATTCAGTATCTATCCTGAACTATCTTGTTATAATACTTTGTAGGTACTTTTGTGCATGTGTATGTTTGTGTGGGGATGGAGTTTCTATATAGGCAACTGCATCATTTGTAAAAACTGACAAGTTTTATTTTTTCCATTAAATTCTTATTCCTATGCTGGCTTAGATTTCTATTATGATGTGAATTAGAAACCATGCTAGCAAGAAATCTTGTCTTGCTGTGATTTAGAGAGAACTGTTCTATAGAATTTGACCATGGAGAATGATGTTTGCTTTAGTTTTTTTTTTTTAACGTTTATTTATTATTGAGAGACAGAGAGATACAGAGCGTGAGCAGAGGAGGAGTAGAGAGAGGGGGAGACATAGAATTTGAAGTGGACCCCAGGCTCCGAGCTGTCAGCACACAGGTCAACGTGGGGTTTGAACCCAAGAGCCATGAGATAATGACCTGAGCCAAAGTTGGATGCTTAACCAACTGAGCCACCCAGGAGCCCTCAATTATTATGAATTTTACCAAATACTTTTTTCTGTTTCTGCTGAGATGATCATATGCTTTTTTTTAACTTTCAGAATGTGATTGATTGTATTAATCAATATTCTAGTATTGAAACACCATTGCATTATTGCATTAAACCCCAAATGGTCACAATAAATGAGCTTGTGTTATATTCTGCTGGGTTTTCTAATATTGTGTTTAGAATATTCACATATTTGTTCATGAACAAGATTACCCTTCTTTGATTTTGGTATTTAGAATTTATTGGGGAAATTTTCCTCTTTCTAGTCTCTGGATGATTTTCTGTGAGACAGAAATTGGGATTCTGGTCCTCATGCTTTCTTTGTGGAGAACACTTTTACTCCTTTTTTTTTAAGATTATTTATTTATTTTGAGAGAGGGAGGTCCCTACTCCCTTCTCCCTCCCCCACTCCGCAGCGCCCCCAGTGCTGCCAGTGCACAGCCTAGTGTGGGGC
This sequence comes from Panthera uncia, assembly GCF_023721935.1. NCBI lineage: Eukaryota > Metazoa > Chordata > Mammalia > Carnivora > Felidae > Panthera > Panthera uncia. The sequence goes on from NC_064811.1 coordinate 182,478,950, forward strand.
TGGATCCCACGGACCTGAGCCAAAATCAAGAGTCAGACCCTCAGCTGATTGAGCCACCCAGGTTCCCCTTTATATTCCTGATTAAATGTCTTCAATGATTGTAAGACAACTCAAGTTTCATATTTCCTTTTAAGTCAGGTTTTTTTTTTTCTTTTTTAATTTAAATCCAAGTTAGTTAGCATATAGTGCAACAGTGATTTCCAGGGTAGATTCCTTAATGCCCCTTACCCAAGCCCATCCTCCCTCCCACAATCCCTCCAGGAATGCTCTGTTTGTTCTCCGTATTTAAGAGTCTCTTATGTGGGAATGCAAGCTGGTGCAGCCACTCTGGAAAATAGTATGGAGGTTCCTCAAAAAACTAAAAATAGAACTATCCTATGACTCAGCAATTGCACTACTAGGTATTTATCCAAGGGATACATGTGTGCTGTTTTGAAGGGACACGTGCACCCCCATGTTTACAACAGCACTATCAACAATAGCCAAAGTATGGAAAGAGCCCAAATGTCCATCGAGGGATGAATGGATAAAGAAAATGTGGTATATATATATACAATGGAGTATTACTTGGCAATCAAAAAGAACGAAATCTTGCCATTTGCAACTACATGGATGGAACTGGAGGGTATTATGCTAAGTGAAATAGTCAGAGAAAGACAAAAATCATATGACTTCACTCATATGAGGACTTTAAGAGACAAAACAGATGAACATAAGGGAAGGGAAACAAAAATAATATAAAAACAGGGAGGGGGACAAGACAGAAGAGACTCATAAATATGGAGAACAAACAGAGGGTTACAAGAAGGGGTGTGGGAGGGGGGATGGGCTAAATGGGTAAGGGGCATTAAGGAATCTACTCCTGAAATCATTGTTGCACTATATGCTAATTTGGATGTAAATTAAAAATAAATAAATAAATAAAATTTTTAAAAAAAGAGTCTCTTATGCTTTGTCTCCTCCCTGTTTTTATGTTATTTTTGGTTCCCTTCCCTTGTGTTCATCTGTTCTGTGTCGTAAAGTCCTCGTATGAGTGAAGTCATACGATATTTGTCTTTCTCTGTTAAGTCAGCTTCTTTTTAAGACAGCTTTAAAAAGTATCGGGGTGCCCAAGTGACTCAGTCGGTTGAGCAGCCAGCTTCGGCTCAGGTCATAAACTCAGTTTGTGTGTTTGAGCCTCACATCGAGCACTGTGCTGACAGCTCAGAGCCTGAAGCCTGCTTCAGATTCTGTGTCTCCCTCTCTCTCTCTCCTCTTCCCCCATTCACTCTCTCTCTCTCTCTCAAAAATAAATAAACATAAAAAAACTTTAAAAAAAATAAAAAATAAAAAGTATATATTGTTTAGTTCATTTAGTCTTTTAAAATTTATTTGCAGGAATTTATCTTACCCTTTGCTCTTTTTAAATTTCTGTTCAGGGGCCCCTGGCTCAGTTGGTTAATCATTTGACTGTTAATTTTGGCTCAGGTCATGATCTCACGGTTCGTGAGTTTGAGCCCCACATGGGGCTCTCTGCTGTCAGCACAGAGCATGCTTTGGATTCTCTGTCTCTTTCTCTCTCTCTCTGCCCCTCCCCCAGCTCTCACATGCACTCTCTCTCTCTCTCTCTGTCTGTCAAAAATAAAAAAAAAAAATTTTAATCTCTGTTCAGTTGTACTTATTTATAACATTTTTTCTAATCTGTGTTGCCGCTGTTTTTTTTTTTAATTTTTTGTTATTTCAAATATTTCTCTGGAATATTAAGAATGAATTCCAGCATGTGACACTTGCTTTGGTGTGAGAAGCTGCAAGTGTTCAGAGAATATTGATTTTCCTTTTCTAAGCTTTCTTTAGAAGCCTTCAGATTTGTCTTAATTGGGTGGGAATCTGGTGTTCAGTTTTGGGAAGATGGCTCTACAAGACTGCCTGTATTAGAAGAGTTCTCTTCTCGGATCAACATTGAAGAGATCTCTAAATGTAAGATTTAGTCTTCCCAAAGGCACCACAAGTCTTGGACAATTTCAGTTAATTAAATCTGGCAAGAATGTGCTGTTCATATTACCCAGGCCATTTGTTTGTGAGTGATTTTATTGAGGCAAGGAATCCAAGGCAATGGCAACATCCCAGTTACATGATGAAATTTATTTGCTTTGTAACAAAATGCAGCAATTTCTGTTGGATATAAAATATAAAATCCAAACAGTAGAAGAGAAACAAAGAGAACCAGCAAATAATGTTCCTGTGAAGTCATCAAGGCTTGATTGTTAGAACACTTAAGATGGAGAGGGAGCAGGGTGGCAGGCGGAACATAAATTATCGCCTACCTTGTGAGAAAACAAGAACTGAAAGAGAATTATGCGTGACTGGAAGGAGGGGACACTTTGCTGAGCCCTTCCTTGATGTTTCTGAGCGGAGAAACACCCCCGTGGCCAGCCAGGAAGTCTAAGCAGATGTCTGCATGGGCAGGACATCTCATGGCACGCATGGTGATCCTCTGGCAGGCTTGACTTTGGATGCTGATATCAATGATTTTCAGATCTCCTTCTTTTCTAACATATGGCTTCAAAATTATAAAGTTTCCTCTAAATGTCATTTTAGCAAAAGCCTTCAGATTTTAATGTTGTGCCACATTTTTCTTTTGGTTCTAAGCATCTTCTAATATATTGCAATGTAATTGTAAGTAGATGCATTAATGACTTAGAAGTGTGGTTTTTTTAAAAACCCACCTGCATGGAAAAATTTTATATACCGCTTTGTTACTAACTTCTAATTGAATTGCACTTTAGGAAGAAATGTGGTATCTGTGATACTTCTATTTTTTAATGTATGGACACTTGCTTTTATGGCCAAAGAAAAAAGTCAGTATACTTAATTATTACTATAGGGACCTATGCATACCTATTACATAAATATTGGGGGTTTTCTTCAAAGTTCCTATACTTTTACTGATTTTTTTACTTGCTTTAAAAGAGAGTGACTGACTCTCTTTTTCCTCCTGTAATACTTTTTTTCATAAAACACATTTTGTTGCTATTATTATAACTGGACATATTTCTCTTGCTTAGTATCTGTGCAATGTATCTTATATGTTCTTTGTTTTCATCCTTTCATTGTCCTTATGTTTGAAATGTGTCTTCTACAGAGTTGGAAATGTTTCATTACTGACTTCGTGACAACTTGATTCTTTATTGAGAGAGTGAAATTGAGCAACATTAATTATTAGCATTGATATATTTTTACCCATTTATACCACATTTTCATTTTCTATTTATCTTATGTTTTCTTTAAGTTTTCTTTCTTCCTTCTTATCTTTTTATTGAAATAAGATTTTTCTCATTCTATCTTTTCCCTTCTACTGGTTTAGAAGATAAGTGCAGGTTACTCCTGCAATTCTGAACGTGAAAACTTTATGCCTCACTCAGGGTCACGCTGCCACACGGCTCCAAGAACTATGCTCGATAGCAGCCAAGCCCACACTCTAACCCTTGACAGTGAAAGAACCTTAAAATGATCTAATGCTCTCAGCCCCCTCCTGGCTCACAAACTCTTTTTGCCCTATATTTTAGCTTTTTCTATGTTTTAGACACTTTTATTATTATTTTATCCACATTTTTTAATTACTTTTACTTTTTATTTTTTCTTGAATCTCAGATTTCATTTCAGGATTCTCTTTATTTTATCCTTAAATGTGTCCTTCAGACAATACTTTAGTGAAGGGTTTTATTTTTTGCAGTAAACACATTTTTGTATGTTTGAAAAATGCCTTTTTTCATGTTTGTTCTTGAGAGTTTCATAATATACACATTTTTTTTTTTGAGAGAGAGAGAGAGCGCGCACATGAGCAGGAGAGAGGGACAGAGGAAGAGAAAGAGAATCCCAAGCAGGCTCCATGCCAGAAGTGGGGCTTGAACTCACAACCCTGAGATCATGACCTGAGCTGAAATCAAGAGTCGGATGCTCAACCCACTGAGAAACCCAGGTACCTCCACAATATACACAATTTTAAATTTATAGTTGTGTTCTCTAGACACTTTGAAAATATAATTCTACTGTTGACCATCTCCCTTGTCATTATTGATGCCAGCTAAGAGTCTGATTGTTATTCCTTAGTGTGTAATCTTTTTAACTGGCTGCTTTCATGATTTATTATTATTATTATTATCATTATTACTACTACTATTAGACTTTATTTTTTAGAGCTGTTTTGGGTTTATAGAAAAACTGAGAGAAAGTACAGGAAATAAATGCCCACATACTCCTCACCATCACCACTACCAATCACACTTTCCTTTATTATTAGTATCTTGCATTAGTGTGATATACTTTTGTAACAATTGAGCTAATGATGAAACATTATTACAAACTGAAGCCCCTAGTTTGCATTAGGGCTCACTTATTGTGTTGCCCTTCTATGGGGTTTGATGAATGTCTGATAAACTGTATCCACCCTTACAGTGTCACACAGAATAGCTCCACTGCTCTAAACACTTCCTCATGTACCAAATCTACTGCTGTAATCCTTCTATTGATTTGGCTGTTCTACTTCAGTTATTGTGGGTTTTATTTCTATTTTTTGCTCCAAAACCGTCTGGTAATATTTGGTAATTTCTTCATCCTTATTCATATTTTTCATTTCTGCTTTTATTCATTTAAACACATTAACCAAACCCATTTTATATTCCTATTCAGCAATTCCAATATCCAATGTCTTCGCAGGTCTGTTTCTTTTGGTAATTGCCCACGAAGACTCCCTCTGATGTGTTTTATGACTTCTTTTTATTAGTTCAGAGTTTCTGCCAATCTCTCTGTGAGGCAGTTCTGAGGCCTGGATTGAGACTTTTTTCCTCCGAGGAGTTTTGACATTTCCTTCTCTTAATTACCTAGGAGTACTATAGACTCTGTGCACTTTAAATTAAAATTACCTGCTTGCTGAAAATTAAAATTTTCACGCCATCTAAGCAGTAGAAATTCAGACTCTCCAACCCAGGTGAGAGCTGGTGGGAGGACTTTTTTTTAAGTTCCATCCAAACCAATGTAGAAATAGAACACGTTTCTTCTGTCTTCCTCCAGCTCTATTCATAGATTTCCAGCTCAACTTCTTATCCTGTAAGGAGCAGACACTGCCTTCCCCTTCAAGAAAGCAAAGGTCTGTCCCAATATACCTGGTGCTTCAGGTGCTACCTGGACTCAAACTGTCTTTGTTACTGACCGTATTTGATCTCCCAGTTTTGTAGCCAGAAGGTTTCAGGACCATTGGCTCTTCATAGTACTAAAAAGAGGAGTCTGGTGGGGCACCTGGATAGCTTAGTCAGTTAAGCATCTGACTTCAGCTCAAGTCATGATCCCACAGCTTGTGGGTTCGAGCCCCACATCAGGCTCTGTGCTGACAGCTCAGAGCCTGGAGCCTGCTTCAGATTCTGAGTCTCCCTCTCTCTCTGCCCTTCCCCTGCTCTCTCTCTCTCTCTCTCTCTCTCACACACACACACACACACACACACAAAAAAACATTAAAAAAAAAAAAAAAGAGGAGTCTGGAATATTTACTTGTCACATATCTTCTTGTACTTGAATTTTAACCATTCGTCTGCATTATATAGTACAAATAAATATATTCAAATAAAATTCAAAATAAATATTTGTAAGGTCATGAATGCTTGAGTTATAATTTAACCAAAAATCTTGGTCCTAGATTTAATAATAATAATTTTAAAATATATTTAGGTATATTGTCTTTGTCTTCAGCTTGGTCTTACAGCTTAAATGCAAAAAAAAAAAAAAAAAAAAAGTTCTCATCTCAACTCCAAAAAAAAAAAAAAGAAGGTTTTATATCTAATTCATCTAAACAGACTAACTCTTCAAGATTGCATTTCCTGAAGAGATAGAGGGTGAGGCCCCTTACCACGGTCTATCATACTAGAAAGCAGAATCTAGAGAGTTTTTGATGTTGGCAAAAGATTTCTAGAGAATAACTAAAGTCATTATTAATCTATAGTGAAAAAAAATATTGTTTATTTTGCAAACTTATTTACATAAAGAAATTCTTGCCTACATGGGAATATGGGAAGTTTCACTACACATTTTTCTCCAAGTGTATGATTACAGGGACAATGTCAGTTCTGGCTGGCCTGCACCTAGCTATGTGCCCCACACCTCTCTTCTCCCACGTTGCCTGCCAGAATTGTCCACCTCTTCCTTCAGAGAAGTTCCTAATCCCTGTGAATTTTAATGTTTCCTTATCTACTTGTTCAAAACCTGGTCTGCCGTTCATTATCATCCAGTCATTTCTGGGAAGGCTGTTTCCTTCCACTGTGCCGTGAGCCCCTGGTAAAGCTGTTACTTCCCTTGCCTTTTTTCATCTGAAGTGTCTAGTCTGCAGGGGTCACTCGGTCTTCTTTTCTCTCTGTGTTATCACTACTCCTTGTAGATTTGTAGCAGTGACAGGGGTTGGAGAGGGGGCACGTAAGGTCCTTTGGCTGAAAATCATGTCCTGTGTGGAACTGCCGCCTCAATGCAGAGCTGTGTGGGTGCCGTGCTTTGGTTCCACCACACGCATGTTCTATGCTCCCCAAGAGCAGTGTCCCCCCCCCCCCACATTGCTCTAAACCCAATTTTTGGACTGAATTAAGACACAGACACTATTTAAAGTTTAAATATGTTAATTAGATAGTTCATCATTCATAAATATATTTTTCTTCACAAAAACAATTTTTCTATTTCAAAGCCCTCTATCGGAAACTTCATTATCTCTCTCTAAGGAAATAATACAGTACCACAGGATATAAGCCCATCATGAAAATGCTGACTTTTCAGTCTTGGCTGCCTCTACTTCATTCATTTGTATTGGAGTTTTGTTTTCTTTTCCAACATAGAGGGAGTATATACTCCTGCTCCTGGAATAACGTTCACCTCTCCCTCGATTTCTTTAAGTCTATGCCTGGGTAACCGCATGGCTGTTAATGGAAGATTTAGGGCAATAGGGGTGAGGGACTGGTGTCGATACAGGGCTGACTCAAATGTAATTCATGAAAGAGCCCCTTCTCAGAGCGCCCCCTGCTTTGCCAAGGCAAAACAAACCAAACTCCAAGGGAGGTGTTCAAAGCTGTTTGCTAATAAATTTGGTGGATTTCAAAGAGCATTCTATGCATAAGTCCTATGTAACCTACATTTTCTTGCATCAAACAAGGCAAGGAATCCTACAGACTAGGAAGGGAAAGTGTCTCCAAGAGCCCTCCCCTTCTCCTTGCGCGCTCTCTCTCTCTCTCTCTCTCCAGATCCTCTCCTTCTGTGATTGCCCTATTTTAGTCCCTGCCTCCCCACTCTTCCCCCTATTAACAGACTAACCTCCTTCTAGTATCTTGCAAACATACAAATCTTAAGCCTGCTCCAGATGCCAACAGCTAATGGCTCCTTCTGTTGGGTCTGTCACTGCCCGTTCCTGCTGCACGGGGAGGGAAGAGTGCACACGGTGAGAGTAGGCAGGCGAGAAAGGAAAAAGCTGTTCCTGACAGCCGTTAGCCCACAGCTCACGGCTAGGCCTGGTGTTCCGTGGAACATAAATGATTACACACAACACCAACGTCAGACAAGGTCACTCAGTGACTGTGATGAAGGGAGACAAAACAAGACCGCATCATAAACATGTCTGAGCACACAGATGAAAAACACAGGGCAAACTGCAATAATGCTTAAGCATCTCCTTCATCCGGCTAACCGGAATGTCTGCTGCTTTACCAACTCCAGCTCCAGAGGTCTGCTCCATTCCTCCTGCCTCCTTGATAAAAATTAAGAAATTTTGTCACAGGATCTCCACTGTTTTCTGACAATGCCAGAGAAAAACCATGTCTCATTGATTCCTCACCCCAAAACAACAAATGTAAACCCGAAATCCACAACAACCCCCTTTAACACTCTCTTCCCGAGATGCCCCGTGGCTCCCCACAGTGTGGTCTTCTTGCCGCCAACCGATACCCCCCCCTTGTTGGCAGAAGGCGGTCTGGGTGGCCTTTGGGTGGAAGCACTCATGCCGTCCAGGCTCTCGCTTTTCTGAAGGCTGTGGGAGCCTAGTCACAATTCACCCAAGGAGCAAATGTGCCTCTCGGGTGAGCTTATCTTTTCTTGGAGAAAACAGACGAGTTTCACATGAGAAGATGATATTCTTCCTGTTAATAGAACTTTGATTTTCCCCTTGGTGAATCAACAATCACACTATTACTATATTAAGAGAGATTTAACTCTTTTTTTTTTTTTTTTTTTTTTGGCATGTCTTATAGTGGCTACTACGTTGGCTATAACAGGCTTCCTGAGAAATCCAAGAGCATTAATTAATATGTACTTCTGTTAGGGGCACTTGGGTGGCTCAGTCAGTTAAGTGGCCGACTCTTGATCTCAGCTCAGGTCTTGATCTCAAGGTCATGAGTTAAAGACCGGTCTTGGGCTCCATGCTGGACATGAAGCCTACTTAAAAAAAAAAAAAAATGTACTTCTGTTAATTTGATTTTTAAAATCTCAATTATTTTCCATTTGTCCCTAAAAGTGGAGAAGGGGGTATCTTCCAGTGCATCTGACCACATAATAAGTTCATATAATCAAGTCATTCTTATAAAGAGGAGTATTTTCAAGTGTTGGAGACTGACCAAAAGCTCATTATAATTTTCACCAATCTAGGGAGTTACCTTCATTCCAATATTGTTTTCATAGTTGTTATTCTAAGCCAGTCGTCCCCAAGGCACTGTTAGTATTACTTGAGAAGCACAAATAAAGATTTCCCAGCTGAAAAATTTCCTTCCCACTAGGCTGCCACTAGGGAAAGAAAGAAATTAACATTTATTGAGTTTCTTCTAAATGTGAAGCACTCTCATAAAAATTTATCTCATTTAATCCTTGCAACATGCTGCAAGATGGGTACTATTATCCAAATTTCGACACTTGAGGAAGCTAGAGGCTAATGGTTTTCTCTGCAGGGCAGGGACTCTGTCTTTTATCGACTATCCCTCCGGGACAGCTCAGTGGTGAACCCAACGTAGATACTCGATAAAAGGTCAGTTGAATAAATGAGCCTTGAAAAGGTTAAGAAAATTGTTTGGGGTCAAAAACTTTCTAAGAAACAAAGTAAAGATCCAAACCCCATTCTGAGTCTACCTTCCTAACATATATTAAGCCCCTAAATTACACCAGGTGCTGTCTGACAAGTGAACCGGCCACACAGTATAAATACAAACATGGTAAAGAAGTGAAAGGTTCACCAGCACCCTGCCCTTTAATCAGTACCTAGGACACAGCCAGTGTGCAGTGATAGTATTCTATTTTCCTAACTGAATAGAGCTGAGAGTTCACACTGTAGGACTAATTGTCCATATATCTTCTTGGCTTGGACATACGGCATGATTTTCTGAGACCGTATTCCGGACTTCTGAGGCACACCCATCACCATGGCATGAAAGAAGGACCTGATGAAAAGCAGCATCTGTTTTACATTTGGTATGTGCCCAGCAGACCCCGGGCCTGGTCACCCGGCTAGAAAGTGAAGGACCTGGGGCCCAGCCCCACTTCACCTGACTTGCATATATGGTGTCTTGTAAAGAGTTAAAGAGCAAAACAAAGGTGAAGAGGTAGAAAGTAATTTTGCCAATAGCAAACCAAATACATCATCAGTAGGGCCAGTAGGTGGGGTGTGTCTGCCTAGGCTGTCCCCTGTGCCACTGGCTGTGGCATTGCCAGATGGTGTCAGCACTTGGAAGTGTCTTCATCCTGGTACCAAGCGAAGTCCCCCTCAGTCCCTGGAGCTACGTTGGCACTTAGTGGACACATGTGATTGTAACCCACCCTATCGAGTAAGTCTTTCCCTTCTGCTTCTTCCCCTCTGCCTCTACCCTTAATACGTGTTTGTTTTCTATTCGGGGCCAAATTATTGGCCAAAACTATTCCTCTCATATGACCTCGAACTTAGTGATTTAAAGCAAAACAAATTTATCTTGCAGTTCTGGAGATCAGAAGCCTAAAATTGTTTTTTCTCAGGTGAAAATCAAGGTATAGGAGGTCCCGGGTTCCTTCTGGAAGATCTAGGGGGAAATCCGTTTTTTCGCCTTTTTCAGCCTTGAGAGGACACCTGCCTTCCTTGGCTCATAGCCCCTTCCTCCATCCTCAGAGCTAGGAGACTAGCATCTTTTCTTCCTCTGACCTCTGCTTGCATTCGCACACCTTGTCCACACCTCTCTCAGGCCATCACCTCCATTTCTTCTCCTGCCCAGTGACACACGACTGAATGGTTATTTCAAGCATTTGTAGCAGGATATGCGAAACTGAGTGCTGATCAGTGTATTTGTGACCATGTCAGCCAGATTGTAGGTTTTTCTTCAGGCATGAGGCAAATGCAACCAGAAGAGACTCTTAAATACACAGAACAAACTGAGAGCTGCTGGAGGGGGTGGGGGCGGGGATGGATTAAATGGGTGATAGGCATTAAGGAGGGCACTTTTCAGGATGAGCACTGGGTATCATAGGTAAGAGATGAATCACTGGGTTCTACTCCTGAAATGTTAACTAACTTCAATTTAAATTTAAAAAGAAGAAGAAGAATCATCATCATCACAGGAAGCTGTCTCAGTGGCTTAAAGTCCCTCTTACCAGGCATGAGAGGTGGGGGATGTAAGCAGTGTCCTCCCACAGACGTGCTGAGGGCACGGTCACTGTCTCCAAAGAAAGCTTCCAATTTCCAAATAAACACCCAGCTGCTTCAACTCTGACACTGGCCCACGTAAAGCAAGAGAAAATGAAAAAGAGACTTTTTTCCCAACGGTTTTGCACGTTTAACATGGGAAAAACTGAGGAGTTGGCACACAGGTGATCTTGATCCTCAGTGGAACCCTAAAGGAAAGGAGTTCCATTTTAACGTCCCGTCACGTACAGTCAGTGCTGTGAGAATGCTACATATGCGCTCCTGAATCACCGCGATATGCAAAAGTGAGCAATAAAAACCACAGGGGTTACGGGTTTGTGGGCATAACACTTAAAAACTTTCTCAGTGACACATTACAAAAAATATATATGTGTGTATATATAAGCCTAATAAACATAGCAACGTGGTTTTATAGTTGTTAAATGGTTAAGGAATAAATACTACAATAAATATGACACTTGGCCTTGAAAAAGATGTGCAGTCAGCTTGGGGACATAAGCATCAGAAGGAAGGCAAGTCCTGAGTTACCATGAAGCGTTGAAAGAAGGGAGGTTCATCGGGAGGGATGCTGTGAACTGAGGTAGCTGGCAGATGGTTGAGGGGTGGTGTGTGTGTGTGTGTGTGTGTGAGCATGTGCGTGCACACGCACAGGCTTTACGTATTCCTGGGCTGCTAGGTTCTGCTGAATGCAGTTTTCTGTGCTCATCTAGTGTTTCTCATGGATGAAATCATGTGTAAGCAAACATGAGATTCCCGTGATGCTCAAATTATCCTTTGATACATCAATTGTGCCAGGATAAATTTACATTTTCAGAACAAGCATTATAGCACAACTGACTGTATTTTTATGCAAGTGTTCTGATCAGATCCTCCTGGGGGAGACACGCCAAAGGATAGGAGCTTATCAAGCTATTAAACAGAAGTTGTTTTCAGTTGTCTGGCATCTTTGGGTATTGCTAGACAGATGGTGAGAACTAGGATTCATTCCCTTATTTTAAGGCAAAATCAAGAAGAGATTGTAAAGATGTCTCACAGAGACACAGGAGAAAATGTAGGTAAAGGAAAGTTCCCCTGAATTCTTGGTCCAAAAAATTCCAGCGGCATACCATATGATTGTAAATAAAATTAGTACATGATTCCAAATGTCTAACATTCTGGAATTGGCAAAACTAGGGACCCAGAAAAAAGATCAGTGGTCACTAGTGTTTAGGGAGGGAGGGGTGAATTAGCAGAGCACAGAGGGGTTTTAGGGCAGTGAAACGATTCTTTATGACACTACATTAGTGGGTACATATCATTACTTATTTGTTCCAACCCATAGATTATATAACACCAAGAGTGAACCCTAATGTAAATTATGAACTTTGGCTGATGATAACATTGTCAACAAGGTAGGTTCATCAACGGTAGGAAATACACCACTGTGGTAGGGGATGTTGATAATGGGGGAATTTGTACCTGTGTGGGCAGCAAAGGATATATACAGACAGAGATGTCTGTACTTTCCATTCAATTTTGCTGTGAGCCTCACGTCTACTTTTTAAATTCCCTTCTTTGATAAGAGCTTCAGTGTAGACATTACAGATATGTGTGCAGGACAAGCTCAACCCAACTACTAGTTCTCCTTAGAAAATCCTTAAGACTCCCTCAAGTGATGCTATTCATTGCCTAGTGATTTTCCAACTCTCACTTCTCAGTCATGGCGCCCTGAGAAAAGTTGAGAGCATCCAGAAGAGAGGTAACAAATGTGTGCTTCTAGCATTGATCATGCACAAACATCTGTTACAGAAGACTCCTGTGCCTGAACCATTTTTTCTTGAGAATAAATAAGAAGTGGTAGTGTCTGCAGAGAAGCAAATGAGCACCCCAGTGCCAGTGTGCACTAAGGGACAGTTAGCAAGCCCAAGTGATAGTGTGTCCAGTGTGGGTTTCTTTTGCCAAAAAAAGGGGGGAAGTGGAGGGAAGAAGGAAAGTGCAGGGCAGCACTTGAAGGCAAGGTCTAGTGGTTCTAACCTAATAGGGAGACATACTGGGGTCAAGCTGAGGAGAGAGTCCATCCTGGATGAGAGAGAAATGATATTTTTAGTGACATTTATTGACTGCCTTCTCTGGCACTCACGCTGCTTTCTCTGTGTTCTGCTCCTTATCTTAACAACCACAATGCCAACATATTCCCTTACTTTTTTAAAGGAGCCACTTTAGACATTTTTCCCAGAGAGCAGAGATTCCCCCTTTCTGGTCCCCCACCCTTCCTCCTTCCCTGTCATCATATCCAACATCCTTAGCCTTATTGCTCTGGGCCTGGCACCTGTTTCAATTACTCATTCCTAAACTTCTAAGTCATCCTGTCATTTTTTTTTAGGTGTAGTTGCCACAAAAATAGATGTAGATATGAGGAACCATAACTTTAAAGGACAGAACTTAAGGGGCGTCTAAATGGCTCAGTTGGTTAACTTTCCAACTTTGGCTCAGGTCGTGATCTCATGGTTCGGTTTGAGTGTTTGAGCCCCACGTCAGGCTCTCTGCTCTCAGCACAGAGCCTGCTGTGGATCCTCTGTCCCCTCTCTCTGCCCCTCCCTCGCTTGCACTCTCTCTCTCTCAAAATAAATAAATCAGTTAAAAAAAGTAAAGGACAGAACTTAAATAAGAATTTTTTGACCTCTTGCCATTATCACTGCTTTAAAATTTTGGCTTTCAAATTACTTCAATCCTGCTTAAATTGCATGATCTTTCTATTAACTCAGGTCCACAAATCCTTATCCACAATTTCAAAGTTCAAAGCTAAAAGTATTTTCCCTAAGCTTGATGCAAACCTACATGAAGGCAAAACCTGGCATGCACTGCCAGGAGGTTATTTTTCATCATATTCATCTCACTTAGCATGAATAATCTTGCATTACACCACAGAAATATTCATTGATTTGCTTAAAGAGGTACTGTCTCAAACCCCACTGGGGTGCTTCCCAACTCAGAGTGTGTGTAACTAATTGCTTATCTACAAAGCAAAAATCTTGACTTCTGAAACATATTTAGCCCAGAGGTGATTGGGAATTGAAAACCTGTATGATTTTCCAATTATCAGCCAGGAACACTGAGGTTAAGTTTTAGTACAGGTGCTGGAGAAACCGCTGGTCGCCCCCAGATGTGTTCTCTCTGAGCACGTGGCTACACAGAACTTCCCGCATCCCCTGCAGACAGGCGGGACCAATGTGTAGGGAATTCTGACCCGAGGATGGATGTGAAGCTGCCATGTCACATGATGCAAGGTCCATCTCTTGCTCTGAACTGCAACTTTCCCGTGACCCCAGGCTCCCACTGGCTTGAAACGCTCGTGGCTGAAACTAACCTGGAAGCCACGGGCTGAGGGTGGCAGCCTCAGTCCTGCACCAGTGACCTCGATCCCTGCGTGACTCTCTGGAGCAGAGATCACTTTGTTAACTAAGGGCTGTTGCCTGAGAGAAAGGTAAAATTCTCTACTCTGTAATCCATCGTATTTTGAGGTGTCTTCGTTAAACACTTGGCCTTTCTTCGAGCTGCTATCACAGCCTCGGCTCATGCGATCACTGACTCAAAATTAGCGTCTGTTGATTTAACGAGATTTCATTACTTCTATTAGAAAAAGGGAATTTGTCCACAAACTTTTGAGTGGGTTTCTTAATTTAAATAAGATGGCCTTTCAGCTCATTGATTTTTTTTTTTTTTTACCCTCTCTCATTGAATCTTCATTAGCATGCAAAACAACCAGCTGGTCAGCCATGACCCAAATTGACAAAATTGTTTTCCTTGCCTCTGTTTTCAGTCACCTAACAGTAAATTTCTTAATTACCAACTTTCTCCAACAGTTTTTGTTTTGGGGAGGTTTTGTTTGTTTGTTTGTTTGTTGCTGTCAGGTAAAGTACAGGAATTCGAAGTCCTTGAAGCTGTCCCTGTGTAGATCTCAATAGAAGGAAAAGGCAAGGGGTGCCTGGGTGACTCAGTCGGTTAAGCACCTGACTCTGGCTCAGTCTGTGATGTAACAGTTCATGGATCTGAGTCCCATACTTTCTCAAAATAATTAAACATACAAAGAATTTTTTTTAAATTAAAAAAAGGAAGGAAAACACAAAAATAATCTTGAGTCTTCTTTAAAAGACCTTTTTAAAGGCCTTTTATTTTATTTTCATAAAATAATAAGCATGTATAAAATCCATTCTTATAAATTCTGGGGATTATTTTTTCTATTGATTGATTTCTTATGATTTCCCATCAGGTCCTACTTAGGGTGGTCTTGATCCAGCACCTATTAATATTCTAAAGGTAAATGTATACAACCCGAGATGTTGACAATGTATCCAATTGTACCAGAGTTTCAGGAACATACTGATGGACATCTCCATCTGCCAATCTGAAAATCCTCAGCCATATTGAGAAAACTATTGGTTGTTTCAGGATCCAAAGTACTGATACTAGGTTTGAAATATTGTTGGTATCTTCTGATTACGTAATAGCCAAGAACATGAGATTTTACTATAATGATTCTCAGTTTTATGACAAAACTTTGTAGTCATTTTAGCATCTTATATTTTGTGCCCCCCCAAAATAAATACATATTTTTCACCTGTGCTGGTTAACCAAATGCAGAATGGAGAAGGAGAGGAAGGAAATTCAGACTTGAGAAGGAAAAAAAGAGTCAATTATAACATGTTATCCCTTCCCACTTTTATTTTTTTTCTCTTAGAGATTATTTCCACATGAATTATTTACATTAAAATAGTACCGTAGTAACCGGTATTCCAGTGACCACTGTGTTGCTTCCGATGCTGTTGCAACAGATCCTAACTTGACATTATTCCACCTTCCTGGTCTGCCGCTTCTTTAAGCTAACCGGTGAATTTCTTCTAAAGCTCAACACTTGACCCTATGTTCTTGATCTTCAGCCTTTGCTAGAATTAAGTGATGCTGTCTTACAACTTCAGGTGCAAATTGTATATATGACAGTAGTTATTATGTGTATGACGATCACTGTAAAAATCCTTTGTAAGCCTCAATCTGGTAGCAAAACTGATTTCTCCCCATAAACCTCAAAAGATTCACTGTTCTTTTCATATCCGTGTACCACATTCTTCTTTGCACTCCAGTGCTCGGTTAAATAAACTGGCTCCTTCACCTGGCAAACTTCTATGGAAGAATAATACAACCCAATGGTTAAAAAATAGGCTCTGGAGTTAATAGACCCAGTTAGACATCTAGTTCTTCCTCTTGACAGATGTGGGGCATTGGGCAACTTCTTCAACCTCTATAAGCAGTGGAAATATTTTGCACAGTAGTTGGCCTATAATAGGTGTTTAATAAGTGTGAGAAATTATTTTCATCTGGGATACATTATCTAAGAGAATATCTTATAGATAAAATACATATGCATAGAAAATATCTCACAAGTATTAGTTTTGTCTTGATCTCATAAACACACTAAAAAAGTGTGTTTAGCAATGGCTCAGCATATCTTGGTGGACTTGTTTATCTAAGCCCTAAGCTGGGATGATTAGCCATTTGGGTAGAAAGCCAGGGTATAATCCTCAACGGGCCAAGCTTCCAGGGAAAGGGTAAGGATCTAAACCCAAACACAGAACCAAGATAGTGTCCATAAAGTGAAAGGTACAGGTGGTAAAGATTAGAAGAGGTACATAGAGTAGAATCTGATTTCCAGCAGCACGATGCTAAGGCCCTACTAAGTAGATTATGTGTCTTCCACAGCTTGCTCTTTTTAAAGAGTTATTCTTAGCCTCTTCCCTGTAGGAGCTAATAGGAAAAACTAAATCAAATTATTTGTCCAACTCTTGAAGAGTTAATAATCATAGCTTTGTAAATTCAGTATATGAAGGATATTTTTCTTCTGCAACAAAAGATAATGGTTAAAAATTGCAGACTTGGAGCTAGACCACCTGAGAAAAAGGAAGGCAAATCTCATGAGTTGCCTTGTAATAGGTTAGCTTTAAAAAAAAAAAAGAAGAAGAAGAAAAGATTCTGGCGATTTTCAAGCAAAGAGAGATGGTAAAAATTTGGAACTAGAGGGACAATTGAGAAAAGTTTGGCTTATCATGATAAATGAAGTGAGAAAAGTAAAAATATATATATATATGTATATAAATGTAAAAATGTAAAAATGTAAATGTAAAAAAAAAAAAATATATATATATATATATATATATATATATATATATATTTAAGGAAAAAATAATATCCATCCCAGTGAAGAATTTTTAGAACAGAAAACCTGGAAGCTAGGTCAGATTTAGAAGGTTTTAGAGGCCACAAAGCCAGAAAAGGTGCACTACCTCAACCTTTAGAGTTATTTTTGCTAAAACCCAATATCCTAAGCTTTAGTTCCTGAGGGAACAACTTAGCCTTAGCTGATGATAATGTTCCTACTGGAGAAAGAAATCTTATTTTGATGGTCTTGGTGAGTCTCAAGATTCCTATCCACTGTATCAGTATGTCCAAAACTGGTTTTATCTTTTCTCCTCACCCCTTTTTTGTTAATATGGGTACTCCAGGAAGCAGACGCCAAAGATAATTAAATGTGCAGGAATTTTATGAGGAATGCTGATGAGGCCAATAGTATGCAGATAATTATTCATCAACTAGGTCTCTATGAGAAAAAGACCTGATTTGTAATGTTTGTGTATTACTTGATGTAATCACTCCCACTTTAGCCCGTTTCACACTATCAACATGGTGTCCCTGAACCCCAAGTTGAGAAGAGATGCACTTGATCCTCTTGAGCCAGTCCCAGCCAAGTGGGATCCAGCACACCTCTTTGTAAGGGAAACAGGGAGGGACTCATGCTAAGGCTGCACCTCAAAGTGAAGGAGAGAGGGAAAGAGGGTTGGATAGAAGTTGGGATGTTGGCTTTGGCCAGCCAGAATCGGCCATCAGAGAAATTGGCCATCAGAGGCCTGGCTCATGCAGATGGTGTGATGGATTTCAAAGCTCAGCAACAAGGCCCTTGGTCAATTACACACCCTATGATCGGCGGTCTTCAGGGTACATTCTCATGGACGCCATCCCTTGCAGACTTCTTTCTCCCACTGAAACTTGTTTCTGTATGAATGCTCTTACCTAATAAAGGCTAACCATGGGAACAATGAATTTGATAAAATTGACCAAAAGCATGTAGAAGAAGTCAGTCCATCAATTTTTTAAAAAGCTGTTGTCCAAAATAAGATGATAAATCATAAATGGAAGTGAAAGTAAAGAGTAGTACATAAACCAAATACTGAATAAAATAAGACAAAGGTAAAATCCAGGGAAAGAGCATTTTGCGGAAGACTCATATTGAAATAAAGCAACACACTCATGAACACTTACATTTCCATTTGGAATAACAAGCCCGCATTTAAACGTATACAGGCAGAAGAATTGTGTGCTGTGTATGATATTAAAGTAATGATTCTACTGTGTGGACTTGTCAAATACTACTTTAATTTATTGAGTTGAAGAAATGAACCCACATGAATTTTTGTTAATTAGAAAATAGAAAGCTTTAAAATGAAAGTCGAACAGAATCCTGTTCTTCCCCTTTCCTATTCAGGTCCTAGTCTCCAGCTTTGTTGTGATGGACATTTTGATGCATCTCGTAGATCCCTCAGCACAGAAAAATCTCACTGTCCTTATTGCTGGGAGTATCATGGACAGATAGGCTACGGCCATCTTCAAGAAATGGCTCAGCAGCAGAAAGCCACCTAGCTCAAGGGCACTCCTATGCAGTGACACATCACATCAATGGCAGTGCATAAAGCCTGAGCCAACTCAGTCTGACTCCAGATGACTCTAGTCTAAAAGGCCATTTTAGCTCCAGCATTCCTCCTGTGCATGGCCAAGGCAGCCTGACACTGGGCTTGCATTCACCTAGACTTCCTCCTTTGCATATTTCTGCTTCCTTCCCCTCCATTGAAAATGCCTTAATAAGATTCAGAGAAGCAGAGAGCAGAATGCTGGTTGCATGGCCTGAGAGAGGGGGAAAAGAGGAGTTGCTAATCAGCAAGTATAAAGCTTCAGCTATATAAGATGGATAAGTTCTAGGGGTCTGCTGTGCAACATCATGCCTATGCTTAACAACAGTGTATTGGACACTGAAAAGTCTCTTGTTGTGTTCTTACCATAACAAAAATAAAAGGAAAAAAGGAAAGAAAGAAACAAACAGGGAAATAGGGGTATTTTACAAGAGAACTCATGGAAACATGTAATTTCACCACTTGGAAAATAAAATTCATGGTTTTAATACTGGAAGAAAGAGAAGGAAGGAAGGAAGGAAGGAAGGAAGGAAGGAAGGAAGGAAGGAAGGGAGAGAGAAAAGGGGAAGGAAGTAGGGAAGGAAGAAGGGAAGGAAGGAAGAAGGAAAGGAAGAGTCTTCATCTCCACTGCATGTCCTAAAAAAATAAGGAACCCTCATGCAAAACTCCTACTCAGCATCTGCTCCTGCAGACGAGGACCCAATCTGCAATAAAAGGCAGCCACTTATTTGAAAGTTTTTACTGAAGTACAATTTACATACAGAAATTAGACATATAAATTTCCCGTTCAATGTATTTTCACAAACGGAACTCAAGATGTAATCAAATAAGCACAGAACATTTCCAGCACCTCAAAAGAGACAACAGTTTCACAGTTACTCTTTAAAATGTCTAATAAAATTTTAACTGAGTGTAACAGTTTTTCAGATGCATGCAAAGAGAAGAAAGGAAAAACCTTACATTATTTCCTAAGATAGTGCGCAGACCATAAACAAAAAAGAGATTTAGACTTTAAATGCAAAGCTTAGAGTGTTGTACGCAGTATCATATTGTTCTCAATATTTATATTACTTAAAACTGACTTTTGACTGATGCCCATTAATATAAAAGGGCTAGTTATACAATAAATAGGATGTATGTAGAAGCAGCGTGAATCCCTCCTGATGAGCCTTGAGAGCTCTCTGACTTCTTCTGCAGGAAAGCAGATGTGTGTTGGGGCAAAATCACCAAACATCAGTCTGGCCCTGCTCTGTGCATTCAGCAGCTCTTCTCATCTTTTACGCCCGCCCCCCAACTGCAGAAACAGAGTCCAAGAAACCCCTGATGAGATTCTCTTCCCGAAGCAGGTTTACAGAGCCCATTCTTCATTTCCAAGAAACCGGAGAATTGGAAGATGAGCACCGAGGAAGACAGAGTGATAACTTGAAGGGGAGGGCACACTTTGAAGTCAAGAAGGGGGGCAGAGAAGAGACTCTGAGGAGAAACTCAGCTTTCCCCAGGACTCTCCCTACACCCCCCCCCCTCACCACACGTACCACACGTCACACACCACATACGCTGCATACCATATACACACACACACACACACAGCACACAACACACACATCACACACATACACAGCTCACGCCCCCATACACATACATACCTACCTAACATACCACATACAACATACCACACCCCCACACACACATTCACACTCCTCACACAGTGGGAAA
Organism: Panthera uncia; assembly: GCF_023721935.1. Classification (NCBI taxonomy): domain Eukaryota; kingdom Metazoa; phylum Chordata; class Mammalia; order Carnivora; family Felidae; genus Panthera; species Panthera uncia. The sequence continues at coordinate 182,499,092 of NC_064811.1, forward strand.
TCTGTCTCTTCTGAGCACCCTGGACGTTTGTTTCCCATCTGGATGGTGCCAGAAGACTCAGGCACTCTGTGAAGAGAGGCTGCCCCTCACCAAAATGAAGTCAAACAATACTGGGGGAGGAAGAACTTCCTTTTGAAGAACCTGTGCATCCACCATCATTGTCTAAAAGCACGACCCAGAAAGACAATACCGGCTCGGAATGCTGTGACTTACAATTCACAAGAGTTTAGAATTTGAATCATCAACTGGAAGAGTCAGTGAGTTAAATAGGAGGCAATATTTGAAATGCTCAAGAATTTTTAGGAAAACTTCCTAAGGGATAAGGAGTGAGATCTGGAATTAGGAATGCAAAGGACCAGCAATATGCTTTGAGGTAGAGTTTCCATCAAGATTAGGACCTCAAGGGCAAGAAGGCAAGTAGGAAAAGGCAGTCTTCTGAACTCAGATATTCTAAGCCCATGGTCAGAACTGTAGGAAATGGAGCCGCAGAAGGCAGTATTCAAAAGTCCAGAGTCTGGCTAACGGAGATGCCAGAGCTTAGGAAGGACCTATTCATGATTAGCATCTATTGCGCGGTTATCCCTTGAATTAGGCGGTGTTCTAAACACACGTGTTCTGCCATTTGCTGCAACAGTCCCGTGAGGCAGGTAGGCTGCCAGCCCCATGTTGCCGACGAGGACAGTGAGGCCCGGGGTAGTACGCACCCTGCCCAGGGCCGTACAGTTAGGAAGTGGTGTAGCCAATATGCGAACGTAGGAGGCCTGGCTTTATTGCCCCTGTCTTTTGTACTTGCATCCTGCTAACCCAGAGGCAGACACACCATGAAAATAGGTAAACTGCAGCTTATTGTCAGAGACCCTCTAAGACCCCCGGACCTAATGTTAGACTTTGTAACTTTTTTTTTTTTTTTTACGTTTATTTATTTTTTTGAGACAGAGAGAGACAGAGCATGAACGGGGGAGGGGCAGAGAGAGAGGGAGACACAGAATCGGAAGCAGGCTCCAGGCTCCGAGCCATCAGCCCAGAGCCTGACGCGGGGCTCGAACTCACAGACCGCGAGATCGTGACCTGGCTGAAGTCGGACGCTTAACCGACTGCGCCACCCAGGTGCCCCTAGACTTTGTAACTTTTTATCATTTTGTCTTAAAGATCACTCCCCTCATCTGTATAAGCTTCAGGCCTTGCAAAAGCGGGTTCCTTCCTGCCAGCTGTCAATAGGAAAGCTGTTAACAGGAAATTCCAGGTAAGTGAGTCATTTATCACAGTCAGGTTATTTATAGATGCCTACAGTGGGGGAGGGGCAATGCTTCCCAAACTTCTCCATGTTGTGACACACATCTAACATGTTTTTATAAGGCTTTCTATGTTTATAACATGTTTTTATGATTTTTTAAAAACACATCTAACATGTTTTAAAAGGAAGAAGATATTCACAGCTGGTGGTGACTACTCCAAGCCTCGCCCAAAGGCTAACATACCAGGCTGTGTCTAGAACACCTGTAATCTATTGGAAGAACATTGAGCATCGCCGTCCTTCTGGGTGCAGTGCTCCGAGTGCTGGCAGAGCTAATGATTAGCCAAGTTCTTACCAGGGCCTCAGAGCCCAGAGTAAAGGTGTGAGGTTCCCAAGGAATGAATGTGAGATTACCACTTTAGTTTTTGTTTTTATTAAGTTCCTATTCATATTATATGCATTTATTTTGTAAGTTTTTATTTTAATTCCAGGTAATTAACAGTGTTAAATTAGTTTCAGGTGTACAATATAGTGATTCTACAATTCCATACACCACCCAGTGCTCATCTCGGCAAGACTCCTTCATCTCCATCATCTATTTAACCTGACTTCCCACCTACCTCCCCTTTGGTAACCATCAGTTTGTTCTCTATAATTAAGAGTCTGTTTCCTGATTTGTTTCTTTTTTCCTCTTTGTTCATTTGTTTCTTAAATTCCCCATATGAGTGAAATCATATGGTATTTGTCTTTCTCTGCTGACCTACTTTGCTTAACATTATACTCTCTAGCTCCATTCAGGTTGTTGCAAATGGCAAGATCTCGTTGTTTTTTAAGACTGAATAATATTCCATTGTGTGTGTGTGTGTGTGTGTGTGTGTGTGTGTGTGTGTGTACTTGAGCTGCTTCCATAATTTGGCTCTTATAAACAATGCTTTTATGAAGGTTGGAGTGCATGTATCTTTGAATTAGTGTTCTTTTATTCTTTGGGTAAATACCTGGTAGTGTGATTGCTGGATCATAGGGTAGTTCTATTTTTATAATTTTAATATTAATTTACTTTTAGGGATACCTTGGTGGTTCATTCGATTAAGTGTCCCACTCTTGATTTCGGCTCAGGTCATGACCTCAGCCAGGGTGGTGGGATTGAGCTCCGAGCGTCCAGCTCTGTGCTGAGTATGGAGCCTGCTTAGGATTCTCCCTCTCCCTCTTTGTACTTCACCCCTCCCTCCCTCTCTCTCTCTCAAAACAATACACAAAATATAATTTACTGTTAAAATTAGGTAATATATATTCACAAGTGTGAAGGTCAAAAGGACTTTCATGAAAGATAAAAAAACAATCCATAGATCTAGGTTTTCTTTTTCTTCAATTGAATTTTATGTTAACACTTTTCCCCTAAAATAGTGACACCTACCTTAAAAATATTTCAAAGATTTTGGTGCCAATGTTTTCCATATTCCACACAAGTTTTCTGTGGCTCTTCTGTCCCCTTTATTACAAATTGCAAAATTGACATATTGTGGGGTGCCTGGATGGCTCAGTCGGTTGGAAGTCCGACTTTGGCTCAGGTCATGATCTCATAGCTCATGGGTTCGAACTTCACGTTGGGCTCTGTCCTGAAAGCTCAGAGCCTGGAGCCTGCTTTGGATTCTGTGTCTCCCTCTGTCTCTGCTCCTCCCCGGCTCTCTCTCTCTCACATACATACACACACACACTCTCTCTCTCTCTCTCTCTCTCTCTCTCTCTCAAAAATAAATAAACATTAAAAAAATTTTTAATTGACATATTGTGTGAATTGAGGAAAAGGAAGGTGGGGGGAGACTAACAAAAATTCATCATACACCATGGATTAATTGTTTTTCTGTGTTCTGACATAATCATCATAACACATAGCTATTTTTCATATCTTTGAGAAAACAAAGGCTCAGAGAGTTAAAAGAATTTGTCAAAGTGGGAAACAGTTACCTTAAGGTAAAGTTGAATGTTCCAGCTAAGGGCTGTGTATTTCAAAGCCCAAGCACTACCGCCCAGTTTCTCCCAGGGTAGGTTTTTGTTTTTGTTTTGTTTTTTAAATAAATGCAGTGCTTCTGGCAAGACCATAGGGCAGGGGGAAACATGTTCTCTCACTTGTCTCAAAACGGTGTGTCTGCATCTTCAGTGTGGAAATGCCAGTGAGTAAAACCTTCCAGACTACCTGCCGTGCACATAAAACTTCTGTAGGGGAGTGTATAACCTGCAAACATGCCCACAGGATCCACAGGCGGCTCTCCTGCCTGCAGGAGACATTGGTGAATAATTAGAGATACACCCAGAGGTTTATGTACATGCGCATTCATCGTGGTGTCGTTTATAATAGCTACCAGTGGAGAACAATCCAAATGTCCCAGTGGGGGAATGATTAAATAAATTAGGGACATTCATATAATGAAATCTTACTGCCATTAAAAATCATAGTTTCCAAGACAATTGCATTTAATGCATGATCCTTTATTATTCCTGGATACTGGAAGACAGCTATAACGAACACTACAAGGCTAATTAGGAAACTTTTAATATGGACTACTTACCAAATAATATCGTTTATTAAATGTTTGTATGATAGATGTAATTTAACAAAATATGCTAATTCTTAGAAAATACATGCTTATATATTTAGGGATGAAAAAGTCTTATTCTTAAGAAATATAAGAAAGAAGCTCACAATAGAATATTAAGATAATTAATTTTCATGTTGCTTAAAATATATATGCATAGAAAAAAAACAAAGACTAGAAAGACACACACCATAATATAAGCATTGGTAATCTCTGTATAGTGAGATCCTATGCAATTTTTAAAATTTTAGCCTTTGTACATTTTATCATTCTTCAATTTTCCTACCAGGGCCTACTATTATTCTGTTCCCACACCTTTAAGGTATATGCACAGGGAGAAATTCAAGAGTAGAGAAAGGTTGATTGGGCACATCGCTGACTTAAGTCAGTAAAAGGGCCTAGTAAAGCAATCCAAAGTAAAATAAGGTGCCCAAGTAGGTACTGGGAGCATAATAGGTCAAAGTTACATTGTTGGGGGGAGGGGTAATTAGGGCAGGAGGGTATATAAAGACCTCATCTGAAGAGCTAAAGGAGTTTTACTGGTAAATTAGATCTCAGGGCAAAAGATGTATAATATTTTATTTTTAAGGTACTCTAGGACAAGTCAAGACAATTTTTTAAAAATGAAGAAATCAAATTGCAACCTTGTATGGAAGATCATTCTTGATGTCCTCTGCCCTCACAACTTGACATACCCCTTCTCCTCTACCTCATGTCTAGAGAGGGAAATGGTCATGTTTCTGGATTCCATTTTGGCAATGTGCACGACAAGAGGCTACTTGTGACTTGCTAGCCCCCTGGGGAAATTTTCCACTCAAGAACGTAGAAGAAAGAGATCTGGGAAGGAGAGAAAGAGTCAATAGAAGAGACAACAGGATAGCTTGAGTATCGGTCCCATGTGGGACACCATTCACATTTAAGAAAATGTCTGACAGATGTTCAAAGGCTGAGGCACAGAAGAGACCAGACCCTGGTCTCATACAAGGGGATGAGTTTGCCAAGCAAGGGAGTGCACCTCTCAGTTGCTCATTCCACCCACTCTCCCTCCCATCCCCATCACCACATCTGTTTGGTGTGGAGTTTATATCCAGAAGCGTTGGGTGAAAATGCTTTTGCAACTTTTTCATGGTTGTTTATGCAAAGTCAGCAGAGTAAGAATAGTATAGATTCAATCTTCCCCACACAGGTGACCAGTGGCAGGCCCAGGGCAGACAATGATCCACATGGGATGACTTTGCCAGAGGAGAAAAAGTAGGCTGTTTTCCTTGATAATACCAGCCCCTTTGGGACAAAGGGAAAGAAAAGGAGCTATTACCTTACACCACAATTTAATGTAATGCGTACTAAGTTAAAATATACGACCTTTATATTCATTTATAAAAAATCAATGTGGGGTTTTTTTTGTAATTGAGAAAGCTGTAGACCAAATATATTTGGTGTTTGCTATTCATAATTTGTTCCTTAGCTTTTTGAGGTGATAAATCAAGAAACAAAATTTAATAAAATAAAAAATGGGGAACAGAACAAATTGTTCAAAGAGAGTGTGATTGGTTCTCCATCACTAGAGTTCTTGGACTCTAAGTGTATGTGGTGTCAGGGTGAAAATGCAAAGAGCGAACACAGAGAACAGAAGAGGGCACGATTCGGGACCCAAAGTCTAGTTCAGATCTGCTCCGATGCCTGTGAGGGCACAAGATAAAAATGCATAGGTTTGAAAGAGAAGGCAGATCTAGATGAGTGAGAAAGGTGGATGCCAACCTTACAGTAAACCTAGTTACCTATCCTCTCTCCCTACTTAGCTCCCTCCCTCTGGTTGTCTATGCTAATTAACAGATTCAATTATCAATTTTTCGCCCAACTGAGTCTCTAATTTAAAGACAAAAATCTGTGTTAAACATGTTCCTTAATAATCATGCAGTTGTGTAAGGGTTAAATCCTATCAGTTTTCTTGTCTGCGATTGAAAACATGGGCAGTGACTTCTGTGAGTGGGAAGAGGCAGGAAGGGGTACCCTCTGTGATTGGTGCCATTCTGCAATGCAAGCAAGGAAGGATTCAAACAAACAAAAAACCTGCAGGGACAGAGCACTAAGAATGGGCAGCCAAGAGAAGGTCGGTTCACAGAACTTTCTCCCAAATCCTCACGTGTTGGGATGGAATAAGTAAACTTGATTTCATCTTCCAGTGATTAAAGCCTTTTGCTTATAGCAAGTAGCAAAAACACATAAAATAACCTTATAAAAAATTCAGTAAAGTCATTTGGCACCTATAGCATTGATACATTTATTGAATAGAGACTTTGTTCTGTGATCTTTAAACATATTCACAGAAGGTTCCAGCCTCTTGTGGTTGTGGTAAACAATAAGGATAATGATGATATTGACAACTAAATTTGCAGTATTCTGAACATATAAGCCTTCCCGAGTACAGATACTCCAGGCCCCATGGAATGGAAAGAAAAGCAACTTTTCAGTGGAGGCTGAGTCATGAGTCCCTCTCACCAACCCTGGAAAGGAGAACCCATGCACTTGCTCCCACCCAGAGGAGTCAGTCTTGTCCCAGCATGCAGAGCTCTGCACATAGAACAAAGACATTCAAACAGCAGAGTTCTTAGGGTGCTGGGTAGCTCAGTGAGTTAAGTGTCCAACTTTGGCTCAGGTCATGATCTCACTGTCTATGAGTTCGAGCCCCCCATCAGTCTCTGTGCTGACAGCTCAGAGCCTGGAGCCTGCTTCCGATTCTGTGTCTCCCTCTCTCTCGGCCCCTCCCCCACTCGTGCTCTGTCTTTCGCTCTTTCTCTCTCTCTCAAAAATAAACATTAAAAATATTAAAAATATAAAAAATAGAGTTCTTTAGAGTCAAATAAATAAATACACTCAAAAACATGACATACATTTATAAAACTGGCCTATGACAATGGGATCAGGGATAATAGGGGCTAATTCTTTCTCTACATTTTCAGTGACCAGCATGTATGCGGGACAGTCTAGATAACGAATTTGGTCAAAGACAAGATTTGATCAGCCTTCTATGGTGTTGAAAGTTGATTGTCCAACTTGGCCGTTGATTGTGGCTCAAGTTAACAGAAAGCCTTTTCAGGGGCTTTCCTTTAAGATCACCCAATATTGATAGTGTCAATGCATAAATCATCTTAATTAATAATCATCTGTTGGTCTTAGACCTCATCCTTGGTGAAGGCTCGGGGGCATGTCCCTCAGACATAACTGTTCAGTGAGCAGATGGTAAGAGGGCCCGTGTTCGTCCCTTCATTCGGGAGGCAAGGGGAGAAGATCGGCCTGAGAGCCTCTTGGAAAGAGGCTGGAGGGAAGCTGTAGATGAGGGACTCATCTGTCACGTTGTAGAACGCTATGTGTCCAGACTCGTAGTCTAAGAAAACGCCAACCTTATGCACAGGCTCTCGGACGTGTTGACCTTTTAAAGGTGATGAGACCCAAAGACTATAATCTTCTCCAATTTTTAAGCCTATAAGTGAGAAGAGGTCCCCAGGTGGCTTCGGGAGATTGCCCTTTCGGCTCACGGAGTCCTTGCAAATGCCCACTTCCCACTCGGTCTTGTTGCCCACCTCCACCTCCCAGTAGTGTCTCCCACAGGTGAAGATCTGAGCGCCCAGCACAGTTGCAGACTGGTCAAATCGTTCTGGGTTGTCGGGTAAGTGCTGTCGGATTCCTCCATGTCTCACGCTTTTCAGATCCTCAGACAAGACAAGATAGGCATTGGCTGTAGCTGGATCCAGAGTTATGTCCGCTGCAAGAGGAGAAAAGAATGAACCCCTCTCGCATTCTTGAAAACCCTTTTACATATGTGGAATTTTAATTAAATTCTTAGTTTCCAGTCCTATTTTTAAAAATATGATTTAGGTGAGTGTGGTGAGGAGTTTTGTTTTGCTGAGAACAGAATCTCTGAGCCCTTCTCTCACTGTTTCACAAACACTGAGAGCAAATCTCTGAAAAGAAACAGAAGAGAGTCATGTGGACAGTGATATTTAGCCTGCCTGAGAGGAGAGAGAGAGGAATCGCTGATATAATGGAATGGAATAGAATAGCAGGTTTCTGTTTACAGCATAGCTTTAAAACTCAGAGCTATTTATCCACACGGGGCATACTCTGTCATTTGTATTCAGTTGAGCCAAGGCTCCTTCTGATTCTTCAGTTTGGGTGGGAGAGAAATAGAGGCAGCTATCCTTTCTGGACTTCTCCTTAGGTGCCAACCATTTTCTGTACAATATCTCATTTAATCGTGGCATTTCCCCCACATTGTATTTATTTATTTATTTAATGTTTATTTTTGAGAAAGAGAGACAGAGTATGAGCGGAGGAGGAGCAGAGAGAGAGGGAGACACAGAATCCAAAGCAGGTTCCAGGCTCTGAGCTGTCAGCACAGAGCCCGACACGGGGCTTGACCCAGGGCTCGAACTCACAAACTGCAAGATCATGAACTGAGCCGAAGTCAGTCGCTTGACCAACTGAGCTACCCACGCGTCCTTTCCCAGTTTTACAAAAGTGGAAACTGAGGTTCACAGAGGTTTGGAAACTTGTCCAAGATTACAAAGTTACTGAGTGTTGGAATAGCAATTCCCAGTCAGCATTTTTCATTATGTCATGCTGAAATGCAGCCTCCTGTGAGATTAGTGAAACCACCTGTGACCAGTTGATAAGTACACTGTGAACCAGTGAGAGACCCCTCCTTCCCATCTTCTGAGAGGAGGTCACAGAAGAGGCTTCCAACTTTCAATGGCCTCTCAGACAAGATTAAGTGCCCCTACCATGTAATTTCATACTTTTATTTATAGATAAAATTCTAATCATCACTAATTATTTGAGATTAATGTCTGTCTCCTCAGTTCCACTGAAAGTTCTGTAAAAGCAAAGGCAGGCCTGTCTTATTTATCACTATAAGAAAGCTGAGAGTTTAATAGCATAGCACCAGGTACATAGTTGGCACTTATCAAGTATCTACTGAATCCAAAGCCCGTTAGACCTTCCTCTGAAGGTCAGATTGTCAACAAGATAAAAGTTAAAAATGAAGGCTGAATTCTCTTCACGATAGCTAGCCTAAATATCTAGAGCATTCTAAAAGGATAGCTTGAATGTTGCCTCATTGAGATTAAGAATTTAAGTAGTTTTTACCCTCACAAGAACAGAGGTAGAAATGCAGAAACCCCTGAGGAGGTGTGCGTGTGTGTATGTGTGTGTGCGCGCGCGCGCAAGGCGATGAAATGGACAAAATGGGACAGTACAAACAAACAAAGGAAGTGCCAGGAATCCTTAGAAAACACAGGTAAGCGAACCCTCAATCAAGTGTGCTTCTGTCGGCTCCAGAACCCAGACGGTCTGTGGCCTCAGCCCACCCTGAGGGTTCGCACAGACTCACGGCGCCTTCACTAGAAGCCTGGCACCCAGATGGTGAGTATTCTGTCAGAGGACGCTGCCAAAAAGCTCAATCTTGTATACCCTCGTACACACTGAAGTTCAGTCTGCAAATCCCTGGAGGTTTGACAAACGAGGCTGACTTACTGCTGAATTTTTTTAGCATCTCCCTCATTCCAGTGATGCGGCACAGACTCAGTTCCGTGGCGGCCGCCTCTGGACACTGGAGCAAGAGTGGCTCACTCCTACAAGAGGGCAGAGACAGTCACTCTGTCTGCCCTGCACAGCCCGCAGGACCTGTTGCAAGCTGAGGGTCCAGCTTGATGTTCCCCAACAGCATGGACACTCTCCTCCCCACCCTGACAAACGTAGCAGCAGCACACCCCTGTGTCTCACATAACTGAACACAGACTGGAAACCCACCTTTCCAGTGTTCCTTTCACATCCTGAGGGGAGAAAAGAAAGAGGGTTAGTATCTGTGCCCTTTGATCTCTAACAAAGACAGAATCCATTTGGGATCTAGTCCTTTCTAACTTCACAGAATCCACTTTCCATGGCTGTAGGACACCTTGCGTGGGAGAGCAGGGGGTAGGGGGAAAAAATCCCCAACTTCCTCCAAGGGTGGGTTCCTGTGCACAGGAGAGGGTTCTCCTAATGGCGGGACTCTCTTGTCCGTTCCTCATATCAACACTTGGTCAAGAGAACATGATGCTGACAAAAGAGCCAAACCATCGATCTTGTTATCCGATGCCTCAGGGAGTCAAAGATCAGCAAAAGGGAAGTGGGAGAGCTGGAGTAAGCCTGTGCGCAGTTGGAGTGCGTGCTTTGCTGGAAAATCACTAAGTTAAATAGCATTCTGTGGGGGCATCCGGGAGGCAGAGGTGAAGCAGCAGCTGGCTCACACAGCCCGCGTTTACAAAGGCCCCAGAGAATGCAGTAGTAGCTCCGGGAGGCAACAGAGCAAAGGCAGTGAACAATATGGGCTCAGTACAGAATACTGCGTTTCGACTACATATTAGCTGTTTGATAGGCAAATTACCTAACTGCCAGAGGCCTGAATTATTAAGTAAGAGCTACTGTAAACCCACAGGGTAGATTACAATCACCAAGAGTACATAAAACAGTATTTAACTTCATCAGGTCTCTGTGAAGATGAAATGTAGTGTGCCAGCAGCACCTAGTAAATGCTCATTAAACAAAATAACGAAGCTGAAGTTGCAGACAGGCGGGCACAGCAGAAAATGGAGTCATCCTCAGGCTTGGTTTGGATAGCTGTTCTACTGGGTTTTGTTTTTCTCTGCCTCTTCAGGACTGTCTTTATACTATGGAACATTAATTCTTTTTTTTAAATGTTTATTTGTTTTTGAGAGACAAAGAGAGAGCACAAGCAGGGGAGGGGCAGAGAGAGAGGGAGAGACAGAATCAGAAGCAGTCTCCAGGCCGCAAGCTGTCAACACAGAGCCCAACGTGGGGCTCCAACCCATGAACCATGAGATCATGACTTGAGCCAAAGTCGGATACTCAACGGACTAAGCCACCCAGGCACCCCTCGAACATTAATTCTTTAGGAAAACTATGTTGGGGCTAGAACTTAGTTTTTTGGGTAAATAAACACTTATTTTTGCATGGCTTGAAATATTATGGGCTACGACATGTTGTTGTTGTTGTTGTTGTTATTGTGGCATTGATTTTCCCAGTAGTCTTACCTCAAAAGATTCTAAAGTGGAGCGCTGACAGGTGGACTCTATCTGCTCAATCATCTTGCTTAGGCTTCTTATTTGCTGGGTCAGCTTGATCTCATTGTCCCTCAACTTCTTCATGTTCTCCCTTTCCTCCTTTTCCAGTAACTGGAGCTGTAGTTGTTCCTCCTCCTTCAAAAACTGGCGCATTTTTACATATTCTGACACAACAACCTGCTTACAGGCCTTTGTCTCTTCCTGCCATCCACACACACGCATGCATGCACACACACACGGGAGCAATATAATAAAGTTAGTGACAGAAATGCCTGTGCAGACTTTTAGTCCTAGCAAAGGCCTAGAGTTCCACTGTGACACATAACCCATATTCTATTAAGTAGTTGGGGGGCTAGTGTGATATTTTAGGGGGTATGTGTGCTATAGATACAGTAGCAAACAAAACCAAAATGTCTATTCCCAGGAGACTGTCATTCTAGTGGGGGAAAAAATATAAACAACAACTATGATAGGTGGTGATCCATACCACACTTTAAAAAAAAAAAAAAAGCAAAATTGGGGCACCCGGGTGGCTCAGTCAGTTAAGCATCTGACTTCAGCTCAGGTCATGATCTCGCCATCTGTGAGTTCGAGCCCCATGTTGGGCTCTGTGCTGTCGTTCAGAGCCTGGAGCTTGCTTTGGATTCTGTGTCTCCCTCTGCCTCTGCTCCTCCCCCCTCACACTCTCTCAAAAAATGAATAAATGTTAAAAAAAAATTTATAAAGCAAGGGCAAAAATATGAAAAAAAACTGTATATTCATTTATTTAATAAATATCCAATGAAAGCAGATATAGGATCACATCCTAGAGATAGAGATACACATCACAAATACTCCGCTTTGAGAACTCCATTTATTGGGAGAATCAGATACATTTTTAAATATCTGACTCAACATTTAGGTCTTTGCAAGACAGCTCACGTTCAATTCTGTGACTAACTCAAGCTTTTGTTTAGGCGTACTAAACCAAACTATTATTTGGCTTTTATTTTATCTTTTTTTTTTTTTCACTTTCTTTTTACCCCAAAGCATTTGAGCTATTCCTTTTTATTGATTTTTGATCCTCTATTGTCTGTAACTTGTAATTTTAAATAATTATCATCAGAGCCATAATAGAGGTAGCCACCAAGTTGTATAGGTGTATCCAGAAGAAAAGAAAATAAGCAGGCCTGGGGATGGGGAAATTGTTTGAAGTGACTCTTGGGATTCCCAGGTGGACAAGCAGAGGTACACAGCCCAAAGTAAAGGCACTGCATATTGTAGGACAGGGATTGGAAAATTTGGTCTTTTTCGCCTGGTATTTCACTAGGTATCCCTTTAGTCTCCCTCATAGAACATATACGAGATCCAAAAGTAAGACAGATACTGACCTTGCACAGTGTTACTCTCTCCTTCTCATGGGATAATACAACCTGAGTTTCCTTTTTCTTTTTACGCAAAAGATTTAAGATTTCCTGGAGTTTCTCCTGCAATAGAAACAAATTCTCTGTGGCAAATGAGCAGAGCACCGGGTTGTGAAGACTTGAGGACCAATAAAAATATGATGAGCGGGACCTAACACAAGGAGTGAAGCAGGATCCACGCCAAGTTTGGGGTCTGGTGCCTGGAGACCAGGACCCGTGATTGTCACCAATAGAGAAGATTATGGGCATAAGTGATGGAACGTGATTTGTGTTCTGAGATTTATATTGAGCAGCCAATCTTACTTTGTGACGCTCCTCAGCCTCACTGGAGGGATACAATCTGTTTATTCCATGACACTGGGTTGAGAAAGCGTTTACACCCTGCTGCTCATCAGAAAAAGCCTTAGCGACTGCCAGCATTCTCCCAGAGCTGCCTTGTCCGCCCTCGCTCTGCAGCACCTGGGATCGGAGCTGTTTGCCGATGCCAGCCAGCCTCCCCAGACGCTCATTGGGCTGGAAGTGTGGACTCTCCAAGGCCCTCCAGCACTCAGGACAAGATAAAGGAGTACTGTGTTCCTCCCAGCTCCTCAGGAGACACACCAGACAAAAGCTGTGCCCACACTCAGTGGTCACCGGGCTGGTGAAATAGTCCAAGCAGATGAAACAGGTCAGTTCTTCCCTGAGATTCTCCATCAAATCTGCTGTAGACATTTTTACAAAGAAAGACATCAAGGCAAGGTGCTGCCTCTATTCCGGGATTAGAAAAGTCCTCCCTGAGGTTCTATTGTTTTGAGTAACAGGTGGGTGATCAGTTTCTATGTTGTTAATACGAAAAACTCTTAACTCTCCTCTGTGCCTGATTTCACCAGTTGACACATACTCTCCCAACAAAAGGCCAATTATGACTTAACGTGGAACCCTTGTACACTGGGTTCATCATCAACCCCAGACTTTTAAGGAATGTCTCACTGTGCAAACAACATACTGGGTACTGAGGGTACTTGTTTCTAACAGACTTTCTTCAAGAGTAGGCTATTGTATGTAAATAGCACCAGAAAAACAATGAAGTACCTTGATCTTAAGCTGAAAGGTTAGGTAATTTGGTGTGAGCCATTACAGAGATTTAAGTTATAATGACCTCTAATAATATCCGAATTGGAAATATGGCCCATTTTGGAAAACTCCACTAATGGAATCTAGTTAAGAAACCGAAGGCAGAAAATCGTAATACTGATCCCTTCTCTTGATAGGCCCTTTTATGTGCTTGACCAAAGCCTAAAATATTTTTCTCCTTAATCAGGTACTGTGTACTTTTATTTAATCTTATTCATCCCAACAAAATGAGAGCAAGTCCATTGAAATATTCCCTGACTTTAAACGTATAATGGATTACCAGAGTTCTATTTAGTTCTCTGCCCTGCAGACCATGATACCTCTCCACCACCATTGAAAGCATGCAAAACCTCATTATTGTTGGAAGTTGCCTCAAGAGACCATAACACTATGGACTGAATGGGGGCGAAAAAACTGTACTTCAGAATAAATATAATTTTATTCACTTATTTTCACTAGGTCTTCTTCAACCCCGTATCAGTTCTTACTGAGCAGGTATCCAATGTGCAAATCGTTTTAGACCTATGTGAAACTAAATGTCTAGTATGGAAATGGTGTCCAGTGACCATTGAGATTATTAGTGCCTTACTCTATAAATCTGTATTGCCATATGCTCATGAGGCAGCACTTGTCATGGCCCACGACCCGCTCACTGACTGCCAAAAAGTGCAAACTTAGAAGTTTTTCCTTAGAATCTAACCAGTTTCTCCCTCCCATTGAGTTCATCATACCTTATTTTTGTTCTTATCCTGTCTTGTGCCAGCGTTGACAACTATCCATGTGTCTCTATTACCTATGCTATTTCATTAATTGCTTTCTGATTTTTGCGGTTGCCACTGATTCTTCTTCCCCACTTACCTCCAACAGATGCTGGGTGTTTTCCTATCTTGAACTTTTGTAAAAAGAAGTTTTCTGGAAGTTTCCTCCATTTTCCTTCCTCCTAGTCAACACTCATCCTTTTGAAGTTATTAATCCAAATGTTTTCATTGTATGTCCTTTGTGTAACATTTGTGAATTACTGAAATGAGAATTTACAAAAACATACAACAACAACAACAACAAGTAACACAGCAAGTTATAATAATTTAAATAGAAAGAGAGGAAGCATCAATTTGGGGTCACGAAACTTCTCTGTACTACTTAAGATTACTTCTAGCCTAGTAACTGAGGTACAGCTTCACAGTATTTTTTAGGAGTTAGTAGTAAGGGTCTTGCAAAAAAAAATCTATAATAACATTAACTGCCTTTACTGGAAAAAGGATTTATGAACTACCACCTACATTCAGTGTGTTATTCCCACACAAACCCAGAAGGAGCCTTTAACATTGACCAGGACCGTTAGAATAAGCCTTTCAATAGATATATGGTACATCACAGATCCTGTATTCCAATTTGGAATGGGGAAACCAACATGTTCTAAGTTAAAGTCACACTGATCTGTTCCATCCCACGTCCCTCTTCTAAGCAAACTCCTTTAGTAAACTCCTTAATACAATAACCATATCTTATTCATCAGTGACTAGAAGAATTATTTGCATATAGCAAGGGCTCAACTTATTTGTAAGTTGTAAATGAAAAAACAGAGGAACTATATTGTTATACAACCACAGTCTTTTATCTCGCTGGAAACCAAGTAATTATGTAGTCCAACTACCATGTATAGATGGTGAAGAAAATTGAGACAAATAAATTGAGTTGATCCCCTGACTACTTGCTTACTACATGAGTCCGGTTGGGACTGGGAAACCGGGCCTCTGACCTCTGAGTCATTCTGTTGTTCATACGCTACACTGCATCTCACTTGTTGACTTGTGAGTGGATGAAATTTTCCAGTTATCTCAATACAGTGAGTATTGGTAGAATATTTCAGAAGGAAATTGGACAGCTGTTATTATGGTGTGATGTTGTGACAGGTATCTGAAATCACTGGCTACACTCATTATTGGGGATGCAGACTTCTTTACCATTGCTCACAACACATTTGACTGAGCTTAGTTCATAGATGAAGAAATTCAGAGATAACTCGTAGACAAAGAGTCGGCCAGCCACCCCAAAATACATTACACCTACCCTTGGGGCACTGCACTGTCAGACATGATTTCTGAGATCAACAGCTCAAATAGCTTCTTCTTTGACCTGTTTCCTACTGTGCAGGTGACAGTAGGGATACACCCTAAGGTCTCCACAGTCACAACTGTTATCCACATGCTATTAGGGTTAGAGCACACAGAAAAAGAGAAAGTTTAAAGATGTGGTTAGAGCTTACTTATTGATGAAGGCAGTAGACTAGATGGGGACTTATTGGAAAAACATACTGCTTGAAAGCCTGATTTTAGAAATATGTCTGTCATTTCATATCAGTGTGGAAAAGATAGATTATTCAACAACTGGTTTGGGACAAGTGAGGGTAGCCGTCTGGGAAAAAAAGAAGAAAAAGACAAAGTTGGATCTCTACCTAGTAAGTTATAACAATGTGTGTTCCAGATGTGTGTGTGTGTGTGTGTGTGTGTGTGTGTGTGTATTTTCCCCACTCTAGTCATGAATTTATACTCCTATTATTTCCCTTTGTATTGCTTTTTTTACTTCATTTATTTATATTATTTTATTTTTGAATGTGTTTGTGTTCTAGATCACCCCACATCTATTTAGCAAGTAAGGAGCATATTTGTTAAATATGTGGTCAATTATTGTGTCCAAAAAAATGAAGCACATCATAAAAGGAAATAATTGGTAACATAGAAATTTAAAATAGACTACTTAGAAAAGGCTTTTTAAAGCATGCTTCAGAGCTTAGACACCCCTAAAAGAAAAGATTAATAAATTTAAATAAAAAGTAAATACTTTTATACAGCAAAGTAAATAAAATAACTTTTATTTCAAGTTTTTATTTAAATTCTAGTTTATTAATATATATGGTAAAATTGGTTTCAGGTTAAAATAATTTTTTTTTAATGACAATCTGGGAAAGAGAATTTGGAACACATGCATCAAATACCTAATCATAAATTACAAAGAGGACTTACATAAATATATACTTAAAAATAATAGCTCTTCAGGGTGCCAGGGTGGCTTAGCTGGTTAAGTATCTGATTTTGGCTCAGGGCATGATCTCAAGGTTCATGGGTTCAAGCCCCACGTCAGGCTCTGTGCTGACAGTTCAGAGCCTGGAGCCTGTTTCAGATTCTATGTCTCCCTCTCTCTCTGCCCCTCACCAGCTCATGCTCTGTCTCTCCTAAAAATAAATAAACATTAAAATAGGGGGCACCTGGGTGGCTCAGTCAGTTAAGCATCCAACTCTTGGTTTTGGCTTAGGTCAATCTCAGAGTTCCTGGGATCCAGCCTCACATTGGGCTCTGCACTGACAGTGCAGAGCCTGCTTGGAATTCTCTCTCTCTCTCTCTCTCTCTCTCTCTCTCTGCCCCTCCCCTGCTGACCCTGTCTGTGTCTCTCTCAAAATAAAAGAGCTTAAAATTTTTTTTTCAAATAACAGCTCTTCCAAAAAAATAATCACTTTTATTAATACTATATAACCATTTTAAAAATAACAGATCAATATATACACACTGACATGATATGATAGCCATTATATGATATTAAGGGGAAATACATTTTTGCTCCCACAAATAATTTAAGTATAAATAATAAAAATTAGGTTCTAAGTGTATTTTTTTCCTATAAAAATAAGGTCATGCTATAAGATGTTGATAATGTATGTGTGTACATGAAGGCATAGAGAGAGTATGGAATTTCATGGATATGACACCAAAAGTATGGGCCACAAGACCAACAGTAGATAAATGGGACTACATCAAACTAAAAAGCTTCCGCACTACATAGCAAACAACAGAGTGAAAGGCAACCATTGGAATAGGAGAAAATATTTACAAACCATGTATCAGAATGGGTTAATTTCCAGAATACATAAGGAAGTCTTATAAATCAATAGCAAAAAAACAAAAACAAAAACAAAACAAAACCGAATTGCCCAAAAAATAAAGACTTGAATAGACATTTCTCTGAAAAAGATACACAAAAGAACTACAGGTATATGGAAAGATGCTCAATGTCACTCATCATCAGGGAAGCATAAATCAAAACCACAATGACATATCACCTCACACCTGTCAGGATGGCCACTATATATAAAGAAAAAAAAAAGGCAAGTATTGGTAAGGATGTGGAAAAATTGGTACTATTGTACACTGTTGGTGGGAACACAAAATGGTAAGGCTTCCACGGAAAATAATATGGAAATTTCTTAGAAATTAACAATGGAAATACCATATGATCCAACAATCCCACTTCTGGGTATTCATCAAAAATAATTAGGGCTCCCAGGTGGCTCAATTGGTTGAGCATCCGACTCTTGGTTTCAACTCAGGTCATGATCTTGCAGTCATGAGGTCAAGCCCTCTGTCAGGCTCCATGCTGACAGTGTGAAGTCTGCTTAGGACTCTCTCTCTCTCTCTGTCTCTCGTTTTCTCTCTCTCTCTCTCTCTCTCTGCCCCTCCCCACTCACTCATGCCCTCTCTCTCTCAAAATAAATAAACTGTAAAAGAATTTTCAAAAAAATAATAAATGAAGATCTTGAAGAGGTACTAATGTTCCAATGTTCATTGCAGCCTTATTTGCAAAAGCTAACATGTGAAAACAACCTAAATGTCCATTTATATATGACAAAATAAAGGATATTATGGTATGTATTCACAGGAAATATTTTTCCACCTTTGAAAAACAGAAAATTCTGGGGCACCTGGGTGGCTCAGTCAATTAAGCTTCAGACTTCTGCTCAAGTCATGATCTCATGGTTCATGAGTAGTTCAAGCTCCCCGCATCGGGCTCACAGAGCCCACTTTGGATCCTATGTCTTCCTCTCTCTCTGCCCCTCCCTTGCTCACACTCTTTCTCTCAAAATAAATAATTAAAAAAAAAAAGAAAAAAAGAACATCCTGTCATATGCGACAGCACTGGATGAAACACAAGGACATCATACTACATGAAATAAGCCAGTCACAAAAAGATAATACTGGATGTTCCACTCACATGAAGTATCTCACTTTAAAATATACTCAGGGACACCTGGCTGGTTCAGTCGGTGGAGCAAGTGACTCCCGATCTTGGAGTTGCAAGTTTGAGCCCCACATTGGGTGTAGAGATGACTGAAAAAAAATCAAAAAATCTTTACAAAGAAATAGACTCAGAATCAGAAAGGAAAAGGGTGGTTGCCAGGGGCCAAGAGAGGAGAAAAATGGGGAGCTGTTCATCAAGAGACATAAAGTCTCAGTTATGCGAGGTAAAGAAGTTCTAGAGATCTCTTGCACAACTTTGTGCCTATAGTTAACAATAGCGTATGGTACACTTCAAGTTTTGTAAAGAAGGTGGATCTCATGTTACAAGTTCTTACCACAATAAAATAAAATTTAAAAGGAAAGAAAACGTATGGAAGGGTACATACTGCTGTAGTGGAATTGGAGAATTGGAAGGCATCACTTTTACTTTGTTATTATATAAATTTTTGTATAAAAGTATAGTTTTGGGGGTTTTTTGGTTTTTGTTTTTGTTTTTGTTTTTTTTTACTTCTTAATGTGTTTTCAACATTTTGGCAGTAAAGAAATATTGGGGAATGGGGTCGGAGCAAAGCAATGTGAGGTGTAACTTGCCGTAAACCAATTAATGAGGTGATTTTCTTCAGGTTGAGGGATAAAAATATCTCAGAGGATTGGTTTCAGCTGTGATATAATAAAATGTCTGTAGTGGTTTTATGGTTTCAACACAGCTTTTATGTAACTAATAGGTATTGAACCTCTATTATATATAGACAATGAGCTCAGTGCTCAGCAAGTGATATAAATACGACCAAAAATTCTCTTCTTTGAGAGCAGGAGATATATGTGCAAAAAAGAAGAAAGTACAAAGCATTAAAAGACGTGTGTTTTAAGCACACATGGTAGTATTTAAATTTATTAAAATTTTGGCATTTTAGTGGAGGGAAGATTTCATTTTTGCTGGAACAATCAGGGAAAACTTGGGAGAAATGGCATTTGATCTAGACCTTTAAACTAAGGGTTTAAGTACATTTCAAAGGACTCTTGGAAAATTTGAAGATAAAATACATGATCTGACAGTGGGTCAAAATATTACCATAACAAAAAGCCTAGACTGTAACATTATTTTTGTCTCAGAAATATTTTTAAATCTTTTAAAAAAATATTTATTTTTGTTTTGAGAGAGAGAGCGAGTGTACACCTGAGTGGGGGAGGGGCAGAAAGAGAGGGAGAGAGCAAATCCCAAGCAGACTCCATGCTCAGATGGGAGCCTGATGCGGGGCTCGATCTCACGACCATGAGCTCATGACCTGACCCGAAATCAAGAGTTGGACACTTAGGCGACGGAGCAACCCAGGCAACCCGTCTCACAAATAGTTTTTAAAAAAACAATTCACCTTGGAAATATTCACTTTTCTTATTCTTTATATAAAGGTAGCACTTTGGGCCTGCCAGTAACACCTGGAGACCAGCACTCCGCTGGAAGGCGCCTGGTGTCGTCACTACTTGGATTCAGTTAAAAGCCACAACCCAGCCATGCCTGCTGACTCATGCACGTAGGAAGTCAGCTTCCAGAGCTCGGACCACTTACACAAGAATTTAAAGTGATGTTTGTTGTTTGTTTTTCTCAAGAGTAGACCCTTTTATTGTTCATCCCTTTGTTTTACACAAAGTTAATTGTTGAAAATGTACTTGCTCCAGGCTTCATGCTGAGTGTTTTATGTACTTTGTCTCTTCAAGAGATAAGAAGAGAAGCCAAAGAGAAATTGTATGAGTTGAGATATGAACAGAAAACTTTTTTAAAGCCGTTCAAACAAATCCTGGCAAATAAGAATTAAAAGACATAGTCTAAAGTAAGGATGGGGGTTTGAAGCATGGCGGACGACGTGGACCAGCAACAAACCACCAACACCGTAGAGGAGCCCCTGGATCTCATCAGGCTCAGCCTGGACGAGCGAATTTATGTGAAAATGAGGAATGACAGAGAGCTTCGAGGCAGATTACATGCTTATGATCAGCATTTAAATATGATATTGGGAGATGTGGAAGAGACTGTGACTACCATAGAAATTGATGAGGAAACCTATGAGGAGATATATAAATCAACAAAACGGAATATTCCGATGCTCTTTGTCCGGGGAGATGGTGTTGTTCTAGTTGCCCCTCCATTAAGAGTTGGCTGAAACAAAGAATTTATCGTGTTATGGAATATAGGAGACTTTGTATGATTGCCTCTTTAAATGTAGAAGACACTCAAAAGAGAAACCTGCGTTAATTTCGACATTAAGAAATGACCAAGGATTCTTGCACTCCTGAAATGAGTTGATTTGCAGATAACTCAAAAATTCTTAAGCTAAAGAGTATTTTTATTTTTTCCAACCCTTTCAATAAATGTGATCACCAAGAAAAAAAAAAAAAATTAAAGTGAGGATGGACTGTTAAGAGAGTCTAACTTCTTTCTCCTTTTTAATGAGGATTATGGGGCTTGAGATTATTACAGACAATTTGAGCTACCATGTGAATAGGATTACTATCAGTAAAGGATAAAGCTAGATTTATCTTTTAAAAAATCTTAAGGGGGCACTTGGCTGGCTCAGCCTGGTAGAGGATGTGACTCGATCTCAGGGTCATGAGTTCAAGCCCCATGCTGGGTGCGGAGCCTCCTTAAGACAAAACACAACAACAACAACAACAACAACAACAGTAAATAAATAAAAATAAAAAACCTTAAGAGTGCAAAAGTCACTTGCTTTTGTCCTACTTCTATCATAGGACACCCTTTACGAGCTGCCTGTCACTTAATTCTGCAGGAATTAGGAAATCTCTCCACATTCCAGGTGGTATACTATACACCCGGGGGATTAGATAAATATGAACAACCATTCCGTATTAAACTAGTATTTTATAGGTAGGAAACTGATGCTTATGCATATACATGTTGATCCCCATCCTTTTATTTACTTTTCTCTTAGGAAAATCTTAACGTTTATTCATAAGACTCTTAATCTCTAATCATAAACCAGTATTTTTATGGGGAAAAACACCACAAGGCTGGCTAACACAAGTAGAGTGTTCTGGCTCTGTGCCAGGCACCATTCTCAAAACCTTACTGTATTTACTTATTTAATACTCCAGCAGCCCTGTGGCATGGGTATTCTAGCACCATTTACAGATAAGAAACCACACTGGCTATGAGTCTTCCCCTAGATGCACAGAGGTGGCCTGACTTCAGAGTCCATGCTAGTGCCCACAGAGCAAGACTGCCATTTCCACGTGATCGAATCAGCCACAAACATTAAACTCAAGGTACTTATAACTGCAACCAAAAACAGGTTTGCTGAATGTGCAAGGATCCAGTCAAGTCCAGCTGAAGGTGGACGGGGCTGAGTCTCCCCTTCTCCCATCCACCTAATGGTAACGGGCTCCAGACACTGCCAGGGGGCGCTTCTCACAAGCCTATGTATTGTTTGCAGGCCCAGATTAGGGTCAGATGAGAGCACTTACTTTGGGGTGTATAAGTTTATGGCACAGCTTTTTATTTATCTGTCACCGTAGAAAGTTATTACCGAATTGACTCTATTCCCTGTGCTGTACTAGGACATAGAAAAGAGCTAATGGAATCTCTTAAGAAACAAAATTGGTAATGCCTTCATCACCCTAGGCCTTTCTTGGCCTTTGATGCCCAACCTAAAAAGTATCTGTGAGGCTAGGGTGCCAATAGTTGGAGAGAACTTGAAAGAATGTGGGTCCTAGCCATCGGCACTCCTGAACTGTAGGAATTCATGTCATTTACCAGGCACTGCGTAAGTGTCATTAAGGAAAATTACTGCACGTGTAAGAACTGAGCTAAATGCCTCTAAAGAGCTTTGACATGGTTGGGGGCAGAGGAAGGCAACATTGCTGTGATGACTGAAAAAACTAAGGAAAGCTAAATAAAGACTTTTAGGGTAATGCACTCCCTAAAGACTGAAGTCTTTGCTGGCAGGGCAACTGGGGACACAAAACCTATTTTGTGGTCACCGGCTGGGCTAGGATTTAGGTTTTACATAAGCTTCCTTCTAGGTGTACCTTCATGCCTCCTTTAAATCCTGCCAGCCTTAGAGTTGTAGTCCTCAAACTTAGCTGCATATGTGAATCACCTGATGAGTTAGACACCTGAAGTCCATGGCCTTTTCCTAGTGGTTCTGATTGAATTGTTAGTGTCCTAATTGGAATAGAGTATTTGGACTCAGCACCACCTAGAATTTGTTGGAAATGTCAACTCCTGGGCCCAGCCCAGTCCTACTGAATCAGAGTTTTTGGAAGTGAGGCCCAGCAGTCTGTGCATTAACAAGAGCTCCAGGTGATTCTGACGCTTGGATTCTAAAGTTTGGAGGCCACAGATGAAGGCGTCACGATGGTTACAGGTCTCCAGATAATTCTGATATGCAATGAAGTTTGAGAACCACACCGTTAATAAAACTACACTGCAAAGATGGGGTTCCAGGGCAGCTGAAGGCTGACCAATCGGTCATGTTTCCACTCTTCCTCTTATCAAAACCATCTGTCTACCCCCGGGTTAGAAACAAGAGTTCGCAGTATGAACATGGATGGTGAATAGCATCTAAGAGAAGTCTAGAGCAGGGGATTTAAAGCCCCAGACAACTTCTCAATGGAATAAGAATGAGTTACTAAGAAGATGAAAGAATGTGACCATGAGCTGATTGTGAAGACAGATCTGATCCTGCAAAAGAGTAGGTTGGAATGAGTGATCGTTTTTTCCGTTTTAAGCTTTCTCTACCTCATGGAAAAGGACAACAGCTGCCTCTTATCTACCTTGCTGAAGAGCTGAGCTGTTCCATCCCCTTACGCTACTTGAACCACCTGCAATTGAAGGTGGTTACAAGTCTTGCTATGAGGTTCTCTTAAGAAATTGGAAGGAAAGCCCACGTTGAACCTGCCTCAAGGTCAAGGATATTTATGAGGTGAGAGATGAGAGATGTAACTTGCAGCTAGAGATGATGGCTGAGATAGCAAAGTCCTCACGACATGAACTTTTAGACTAATAATATGTGATCCTAACCAAGAGAAACTGAAGAGGTTCTATGTGATAGATCAGATGCGCCTTTGTGAGATTTATTTTTCTCTCTTGGGCACATGAGTCTCACAGTGTTTACCATGGAGAAGGCAACAGGAATCTTCAAGGTAGGATCATCTTATCTTTCAAAATTCCAGAGATTCATTCTTTTTAAATATTTTTTTAATATTTTATTCTTTTTGAGAGACAGAGATGGAGCATGAGAGGGGCAGAGAGAGAGGGAGACACAGAATCCAAGGCAGGCTCCAGGCTCTGAGCTGTCAGCACAGAGCCGGATGCAGGGCTCACCCTCACAGGTTGTAAGATTATGACCTGAGCTGAAGTCAGACGCTTATCCAACTGAGCCACCCAGACACCCTAGAGGTTCATCCTTAATCTTAATACTTTGGGTCTTTAATGTGATAAACACTTAAATTCTATTTCTCTCCCTGAGCTGTCAACCATGAAGGTTTGAGATCCCCAAAAGATCCTTTTTGACTAGGAGTAATTTTCACTGTGTAACTCCTATCTAAGTTTGCTATAACTTCTATTTTCATAGTTCTAATAGCAACCTCTAAGAGGAGTGAATTGATATTTTCTTTTCAGAACGAGATCCAAGAAATCCTGAATCTTTTATGCATATCCTTAGAATCTGGTAAGAGAGCAGATCCTTTGCAAGAGAGAAATGAGCAGGTAGGTATACCTAGGGTCTGCAGAATCAGAATGGACACCCAGTCTAGGAGGGGTCTTCAGTGGGTCTAAGGCTGTACTTACATCTTCAGGCTCTAGCTCCACCTTTACCCGAGCATTCAAACAACAGTTTGCTCAAAAGCCAGGACCTGAACTGTACTCACGGCTGGTAAAGTTCTGCCTCAATGGAATGATTACTGAAGATAGGTAAAATTCAAAATTAAACTAGCTATCAGGCATCCTTGGAATTACAAGACGACTAGACATCAACTGTCAGGCTAGAAACCACATGCTCTGTAATGCAAAATTAGAGAGTTGTAACATGAAAGTCACATTGGTTCCAATAAGACTTGCTAGCACATTGAAGTTTTACTCCAAGTAAAATCAGTTGAAGGCTAAGTACACTAACACAGACAAATGCAGAAAAAGCCATCAATATGATAGATAACCTACCCACTGCCATGATGACAGTTCACCCTATATTCTTCCTGGCTCAGTTCAACCAGGTACTGTCTTACAGATGTTTATTTGGTTCTATGTGCATTTTGTCCTTGCCATCCTACCTCCTCAGCCTCAACCCTTCCCAAGCCTGTCAGATATTTTTACTCCTTAAAAAAGCTGTTAAGATTTTTTTGTGGCTGTTCATCCATGAGTTTTTTCTTTTAAGGATGGTTAATATTTTTATAAACATCTGGTTCAAGTTGTATAGGGATTGAGTGCCCTGCTCCAACACTTATAAAAGTGCTATTAGTGTATGATTTGCAGAGTGATGGGTTGTGTGTTTTTTTAGGAAAACACATCACATAACAAATGCCTGTATATAGAAAATACATCATTCCATCAAGATCAAGCTAGATTTCAATGAAAATGACGCTTAAAGAATCAAGGGAAAAAGTCGTGTAAAAATCTGTCAAGCGATAGGTGTATGTGAAGAGCAGGGAGGTACATCTTCGTCTTCAGGAATAGAAAACTGGAAGGGCTACCAGGGCACTAATGTAGGAAACTTTAGAGTTCTACCAGGGTGTCTGACAAGATCTCAGCAAGTATCTTGGTGTACATATCTGGCTATTTTGCCATTTGAAGCAGGCTTCAAAGGAACTGCAAAAAATAAATAAACCAAAAACATGCATAGAATGGGATTTATCAATCATGGTATGACCTCTGGTTCCTGGGTGGCCCTGACGAAGGCCCCTGGATACCTGCAGCCTCTACACTCATACCCAACTGAAGTTCTTGGCCCAATGTAACTTCACCTAACCAAGAAACTAATTATTTCCTAGTGGGTTTGTACCTTTTTAACCGAAGACTTTAGCATTTTTGTATTGAACATAGGAAATCTACTCAGTGTAGATTAATTGTGCAAGAGAATGTGGCTTGGAGTAGTCTCCATGTAATTCCAATCACAACCTACAGGAGAGTCACTAAATTTGGATCTAAATATATACAAAGAATTGTAATATTTAAGAACTTGAGGTTCACTAGTTTTATTTTTTTATTATTTTTTATTTTATTTATTTTTTTTATTTATTAATTTTGGGGAGAGTGCGAGTGGGGGAGGGTAGAGAGGGAGGGAGACACAGAATTTGAAGCAGACTCCAGGCTCTGCGCTGACAGCACAGAGTCCAACATGGGGCTCGAACTCACAAACAGCTAGATCACAACCTGAGCCGAAGTCGGATGTTTGCTCCACCAACTGAGCCACCCAAGTGCCCCTAGGTTCACTATTCTTAATAAGCTTAACTTCCCACAAGAATTTCATGCTTAGGGAGGTTTTAAGTCAAACCATTGAAGTAGTCAAAGATACTGACTAGATGAAATTGATAACTATAGCCTGTTTCCATGAAATAGAAACTCTACAAGTGGGACCAAACATAAGGCTCTTTGTGTGGTAAAGTTTGCTAGAATTATATAACAAGACTAAACTAAAAAGTAGAACTTCTTGAGTTTGGAGATTTTGTATTTATAAAACCAAATACCCTAAGTGCCCTTGAGGCACAATCTACCCCCAACTTGTGTTATACATGAAGGCCTTGTGGAGCCATAGACAACACCATGTGAAAGACTAATAAAAGGTTTTGAAAGATTGAGACCAAGCACATCTAGATGATAGGGGGAAAGAGAAACACAAAGAATGTGTTTGTTCTCTACTTGATAATAGCTTTCCCTTCAAACACCGATCACTTTAAAGAAGAATTCAAACATTTGTTTAACTGTTTGCCCAACAACCAGTGCCTTGAAAATGAGTCCAAGAGATGAATGACAGATTCCTTAGGGGGTACAGGGCATCCTGGCTCTCCCTGCATCTCCCCTACTTCCTACCTTCACAGCTTCAGCTTCCTTGGGGAACGATTTCCTGACCTCCTTGGATAACCAAGTTCCTCATCTCTTAGTCCTTTGTACCTCTCCTTCATGTTGCAGCTTATTTTTTAAATTGTCTCTTGCATTAGACTCTACTCTCCTTATGTCATTTTTTTTTTTTCAAACTCTTGTTCCTGACACACTGGAAGAAAGAGTTTGATGAAAATGTTTCATAAGCTGTGAGTCCCAAATTAACTTTTCCATGGAGAAGGTACTCAGTCATTATTTTTTAATTGTGGTCATGATTCAGTAAACTGATAGATAGCAACCTGCAGGCTAGAAAACTAACCCATGACCATGAGAAATGTTTGTTTTCTTAAACCATTGCAGTGTAACAGCTCCATGTGTCTGGAAGCAGATAATTTAATAGTTGGATTTAAGAAAAATGGGTGGATGAGAAGTTCAACTTTTATCTGTATGTTATAATTCCTTGTAAGTCTCCCTTTGAAGGATTTCACTTCTTTTTTTATATACTTAAAAAAAAAATTTTAATGTTTATTTATATTAGACAGAGAGAGAGAGCATGCACGCGTGTGCACACAAGCAGGGGAGGGGCAGAAAGAGAGGGAGACACGGAATCTGAAGCAGGCTCCAGGCTCCAAGCTGTCAGCACAGAGCCTGATGCAGGGGGCTCAAACTCACAAGCAGTGAGATCATGGCCTGAGCTGAAGTCAGATGCTCAACCGACTGAGCCACCCGGGCACCCTGAAGGATTTCACTTCTTAAAGTAGAAAATCATTGCTAAGAATATGTACTTGTTACTAATCATAAGATTGAGACATGCCACTAACTTCAACCAGCATGGAAGTTAGAACCTCAAGTTCTTAAATATTACAATTCTTTGTATATATTTAGATCTCTACTTAGGATCCAAATTTAGTGACTCTACTGTAGGTTGTGATTGGAATTTCACAGTTAACTGCTAACAGTCTAACAAAACCTTGTTAAAGCAGAATTCTTGATGTGTCTTCCATATCCAACTTAAGATGTAGAAATTGCCTGAAAAGTTCATTTCTAACCCTATTTCTCCTCCCAGGCACCAAGTAGCAGTGCACTGGTGTCTATATTAGTCTTACACTGCTGTGTAGCAAATTGCCCCAAATTTAGCAGCTTGAAAACACCTATTTATGGGCTTAATATTCTGTAGGTCAGAAATCTAGCATGTCATGTCCAGGTTCTCTGCTCAGGATGTCATGAGGCTGGAATTAAGGTGTTGGCAGGGATGTGCTCTCACCTGAAGTTTGAGATCTTCTTCCAAATGCATTTAGATTGTGGGCAGAATTCGGTTACTTTCTGTTGTATGACTGAGGTCCCCATTTTCTTATCAAGTGAAGGATGGCTCTCAGTTCCTAGAAGCCATTCCTAGATCCATGCCATATATGCCCTATCCATCTCCTAAGCCACCCATCCCTCATGTAGAATCTTTCTCCCCACAAAGAGCCCATCCCTGTTTAAGGGCTCTCTTGATTAACTCAGGCCCATTTAGGGTAAACTTCTAAGGTCTGCTGATTTGGGACCTCAATTATATGTGCAAAATCCCTTCACATCAGCATCCAGATTAGTGTTTGAAAAACTAGGAGAATGTATGGGGGGGGGGGTAGGATTTTAGGAGCCTTTTCAGAGTTCTGCCTACCACACCATCCATTCTATATCTTATTTCAAGCAAGACTTAGTGAGGGAGTCTAATGAGGGAAGGTACTTAGGAAAAATAACTTCCTGGCATTGCCTAAACATCTTTGTAACTCCATCTTTGTTCACAGACACCATTTTAAGATTATTAACTTCCCAAGTTGACTTTCAGTCTTGACTTTACCACAAAGATAGTTAGAATGGGTAAGGATTTTCAGGTGAGGTCCAACAATGGTAAAATTGAGCTATCTTAACAAGAACGTAGGCCGGATTCTCTGTAGTTCTGTCATTTTCCTACTTCTCCAGGTTTGAACCAATTAATAAAAACCAAGGCTTATCCAAATAGGACTAAGATCAAATGGAACTATTCCTGACACATAGAGCCTAGATATAAATAGTGGTGTTTTTACTGCCCTCTCTTTCTAGGTACTGGCAGTTTTGAGAGAATTGTTTGGATTTGCAGCTTACCAATATATTACAGTCCTTTTTTGTTCTTAAATCCAAGTATTTTCTTTTTCTTAATGTTTATTTATTTATGAGAGAGAGAGACAGAAAGACAGAGAGAGAGGGAGACAGAGAATCGCAAGCAGTCTCCACATTGTCAGCACAGAGCCTGACGCAGGGCTCAATCTCATGAACCATGAGATCATGACCTGAGCCAAAATCAATAGTCAGATGCCTAACTGACTGGGCCATTCAGGTCCCCCAAGCCAAGTAGTTTAGAACGCACAGATAATCTGCATTCTTTACCACTTTTTCTTGCTGTTATGCCCAGAATTCGTGATCCCCAAAGACCACCAGGGAGCCAAGTCCGATGCAAAAGCAAAGAGCCTTTATTCGAGATAGCTCGAGCTCAATCCCCTACCTGCACCGATGCAGAGGTGAGATGCCGGAGAGAGAGAGAGAGCGAGTTTCAAAAGCACAAAGGTTTTATAGGGATCTAGGGGCAGTTGGCGGGGTAAAGGTCGTGGCCTTAGCCGATTGGCTGGGGAAGGGTCAGAGTCCTGTTGTGCAGGTTGCCGGGGGTGGTTTGAAAGGGAAGTTTGAACGGGAATTTCTTTCTGCGGTTTTCCCGGAAAGGGGGCCATGTCGGGGACATAGTCACTCAAGATGGAGGACACAGAACAAAATGGAGTCGGCCAGTCTAGGTCCGCTCTTTCATTGCCTAAGCTCCTTCCTAGCTTCTGTCCCTAGCGAGGACACATACTAATGTTATACCCCTGGACCTGACTGTAGGATACAGTCTTTCAAAGCAGAAGAAAATAATTCTTCATCTGGGTCTCTGAAATGCTGGGCATAAAAGACAGATTTCATTCCCAGTTCATGTATAATTTCTTGTAGTTATTCCACAGAGGTCTTTCCTTCCTAGCTTCAACTCCCATCCCCCAGCACTTCCCCAAAAAGAAGACAAAAACAAAAACAAGCAGGATGATCACTGTATCATCCCATATCACCACTTGATATCCCATATCAAGCCCTTTATGTTGGGCCTTCCAGACCTTAACTTTGGGACAATCAATGTATTGGAGTTAGCTTCAGCCATGAGTGACAGTAAAAAAACAAAATAATGGCAGGTTAAATAAGGTAGAACTTCTTTTACTCATTTAACATCTGGAAGGCACAATGGGTTCAGGGACCTAGACTCCTATTTTTTGTTTCTCTGACATGTATAGCTTTTGTCCTATAGAATATCTGACTCAAGACAGCTGCTGGAGCTGATTACGTTCACATAGCTCTGGGCACGGCTATTTATAAAGTTGCCTTTTTCTCAAAGCCAATAGTTTGGGCAATCCTTTATAGCAGTTGATGACAGTCTTTTTTTTTTTCTTTTTTAACGTTTTATTTATTTTTGAGACAGGGAGAGACAGAGCATGAACAGGGGAGGGTCAGAGAGAGGGAGACACAGAATCCGAAACAGGCTCCGGGCTCTGAGCTGTCAGCACAGAGCCCGACGCGGGGCTCCAACTCACAGACCGCGAGATCATGACCTGAGCTGAAGTCAGCCGCTTAACCGACTGAGCCACCCAGGCACCCCGATGCCAGTCTTTTAACAAGTATACTTCCTGGTCCTGAAAGATGTCTTAGGTATGACTTTAATGTATAGAACAGGCTTTTTGAGTCCCCATTCCATGTGAAGGCTCAAAGATGCATATCTTCTAGTGATAGTGAGCAAGTAGGTCTTAATATCTTGATGATGGAGATGTTATTGAAAAAATATTTCCTTCCTGAGTAGGGACATGATAGAGACAAGAGGTCTTCAAGTTCTAGAATAAGCATCTCAGTAATAAAAAATTAATAAAATTAACAAATTAAATAAAAGTTAAAAATTAATATAATTCCGTTTCTAAAGGCTGAATATGTGTGCCTCGATATAAATTAGTTGCCAATCTAATGTGTATTGAAAGAAATTAAAGGGGCATAAAAATGCTCTTTCTCATTTCCCTGTAACCACTCTATCTCCTCTACCACTACCAGTTGCACACTCCCTTCTTCAGGAAGGCGATGCCTTGACTCTGCCCATGGAGCACAACTGTGGATGCGCGGAAGAAGGAAAGGATACTCCTACAGAGAGAAATTTCTTGTTACCACCTTGTTCTTGCATTTCATACAGCCTCTCATATGCTCATGTGTACACAAAAGATGGTTATAATGATTCTTATTTTGCAGATGATGTTCAGTATTCAGGGGCTTGCTGAAGGCCATGGCAGTTAAATGGCAGAGCTGGAATCAAAATCCACTTTAGTCTAACTTCATCAGTTAGATATGACAGTCTTCTTAATGTGTGGCCTCTGGCAAAAATCTGACTTTCATTTGCTCAGAATCTTAACTGATCCCAACTGTAGCCAGCCCATTTGTTTTGTTGAAGATACTCTATTGTCAAAACAGAGAGGGCTTGCTTGTCCTGTGTTGGACTAGGTGAGGTAAAGGTGACCTCTTAATCTTATCTAGGAGGATTATCTTCCTTTCCAAGAGTAAAAAACTGATGGGTTGGGTTTAGATCACCATTGATCTACAACAGAAAGGCAGCTGTACTACCACAGGAGTCTGCCATGAATGTTTATTCCTACACTTGATCTTAGCCAAAAGGCTGAGAAGCAATTGTTTATTCCTAAATAATAAAGAAACAGTTGAGCATAGACTTCTGAACCTCTTGGGAGTTGTGGGGAGCAGGCCAATGCAAGTTAAGCCCCTGCTTCTGATAGAACAGCCTTGGAAGAGAAGCCGGAGAGTAGCTCGTCCTTCCTGAAGAATAACAAGGTGGCTGATCTTAAGCCACATCCCCGCTCCTTTCTGAAATGGGGCAAAGTGGGTCTACTGTAGCAGAAATGAGCCCAGGAGTAACAAATAACATCCTGATTGGCACCAGGCATCTTCACCCTCCCCAGAAGCTGAGAGTGTGATACTTGGGGCCTGAGGTGAGGGGACCAGTGGCTAACGCATGTGATAGGACCACTCATGAAATGAGCTGTGAGGACCATGACTTGATCATTTTGTTCTCTAACAATGGAGAGACAGAGAGTAAAAAAAAAAATTTCTTCAGGAACTTTTTTCTTTTAATGTTTTTATTTTGTTTTTGAGAGAGAGATGGAGTGCAAGTTGGGGAGGAGCAGAGAGAGAAGGAGACACAGAATCTGAAGCAAGCTGCAGGCTCTGAGATGTCAGCACAGAGCTCCATGCAGGGCTCGAACCCATGACCTGTGAGATCATGACCTGAGCCAAAGTGGGACACTTAACTGAGCCACCCAGGCAATCCCAGGAACCTTTTATTTTTTAATCAAGAGCATTCCTATGTAAAAATTTAATACTTTAAAATGATCTGTGCTCTCTATAATGTTGTTACTGCAGGCCTATAGAAGAATCTTGTGGTAAATTGTAATGCAAACTTGAGGCATTTTCTCTTTTAAACTGGCAAGGTACTTGATTAATGCTTAATAGAGGTAATGAAGTATCATGAAATTTGCCATCAGACAGGCTGTGACTCAAACCCTAGATCTGTAATTTCTGTTACTGCTTTGGGTCAATTACTTAACCTCTAAATCATCAGCTTTATCAGCTGTAAAATGTATTCTGATACCACCTGCCTCACAGGACTGTGGGATATATAAACTTTCCTTAGCACACTATAAAAAATTCTTTAGCACACTATATAACACAATGACTAGTATTATCTTAAGTTAAAATGTGTAATCTTCTAGGATTAATAATTTACTAATTACTTAAAACCTAAAATAGGTTTTAAGAGACTGCAAGACATGAGAATTTTGCTTGATGTTTTACCTTTCGAGACAAAGATTGTGAAGGTTTCCTGTAAGAATAAAATCTTATGAATTATGAAGCTTGGGATGATGAGAATAAATGACAGAGTAATTGATAAAATCTTCACAGAAGTTGGCTGCATCAAAGCTTAGAAAGGAGGAGGGGGCAAGAAAAACATTGAATAGAGAAGGAGATTGTTCTGGTTGAGAAGGGGAGGGGCACACAAAAACGAGTGGGGTCTACCTGGGGAATGTGGATTTAGAAGAGGGAGTGGATGGGAGTGTTGAGATAAGGAAAAAGATGTACTTAAAATTCCAAAGGGTGGAGCCAGGTTTTGGAAAATCAGATAGCAAGTAGTAGAATTTCTCATTGTCCTGTCAGCATTTTAAAAAATAAATAAATCACTCTAGTATGGTTAGCAAGGAATTGACTGGTGCAGTGAACATCTTCCAGAGGTAGAACTGTAAAACTTGCGAAGTCGTGCAGACTTCCTCTCCCCTGAGACCAACTATGAACTATTGGATTGTCCCCTGACTTCCCACCTGTGACACGTTCCTCAAGCTGTCATTTCTACTCTTGACTTTTCTATCCACAACTAATGCCATGATCACCTTCTTTAGTAAATATCCTGAAAACTAACAACGAACTCTGGTATTATTCTTTAGTGAAAATACTTAATGATTTAAGATGAAATGGCATGGCTAAGGCATAAACACAATGAGATTCTAGGGTAATGGCTTCTAGGAGGATTTCTTCCTGTGGAAAGTATCTGTATCTATATACCTATATCACTAATTTAAAAAATAATAATAATAAGAGGCTACTAATGTAGTATCACCATTTCAGACCTTGGAGACAGAACAAAATACTGACCCACCCAAAGAGATTAAACCTCCTGACCAAGGTCACTGGCACATTAAAATATGAATTACGACTCCACCCAGATCTATCAAATCAGACTGGGGGTGGAGCCCAGAAATCTGGTTTAATAAACTCCTATGATTCTAATGCTCACTGAAGTTTGATAACCACTATCCTAGATTTATTATGTGGATAGAATTTGAAACTTCACAGGTTTCCTGCATGATGGTGAGAGGTGAGGTCCTGGGAGCAGCTGAACAGATAAAAGCCCTTCAGTCACCACTATTCTGGCTTTTTCCCTGAAGGGAAATACTCAGGATTACAAAGAAAGGTGAGATTTTTCTTCTGGAGACCATTTCCTTCCTTATGTTTTTCTTTAAATATCTAGACTTGATCTTAATATTGTGAAAGTTTTAGTGTATATACGAAATGTAACCTTATAAAAGAATAAATAAGAAAGCGAAGGCAGAGGGGGAAAGATGAAATTAGGAAAAATGAGATAAATGTTGGTAACAGTTTAGCACATAGTCAACATTCTAGGAAAACAAAGTATTCTCCAACTTTCCTTTCTCTTTTTCCTGTAAAAATATTTAATCTCTATTCTCTCCGTCTTTCTCCGGTTTCCCTTTAACTTTGTGCTGGTTTGATTTTAAACATTTCTTCAAAATATTTATTGAGCATCTAGTATGTCAGGTGCAGATATAGGGCCTCTAAAGAATTGTAATTTCTTGTGGATGGAGAGTGAACAACAAATATATTTGTTCATGCATAAAATTAGATAACAAAGAAAACGAAAGGATATAAATAGTGGGAGGGTATTTCCAATTGCATAGTTCTAAAAGGGCCTCTCTGAAGTGATATTTGAGCTGAGAACTGAAGGGAAGAAAGAAGGAACTAGAAGTATAAAAACATGACAGAAAAGCATTGCCGAGTGAGGAAGCAGAAAGGGCACAGATGAATTTATCATAACTGGAATGGACAATGGCTGGGGGAAGATAAAGGTGAGATTATATGTAGGCAGGGAAACCATCTAGAACTTGCTTAGCCATTTGGATTTTAGCCTAAGTGCAAAGGGAAGTTGTCAGAAACCTTGATTTAGGTTTAAAAAAGTATTCTGGTTGAGCTGAGGAGTTGGGGATGGGGGGTGGGGGCAGGGCTGAACACAAAGTAGTTGAGATGATGGCGGTTTAAATTATGCTTCTAAATGAATCAGTTTTAAAGTGAGCTGGGGAAAGGAAGGTATTGTTTGAAATCCTGGATAGTGCTTTAGATATGCTAATGTGGGGTGCTTATTAGGCATTTAATTGCCAATGAGTTGGAAGTGTTCTGTGTAGGTAGAAGATTAAATTGGAGAGAGGTACTTAAAGTTTTGGAAATGTGATTATCTAGGGAGTCACTGGAACTAGAATAAGGGACTAGAATTGACCCTCGAAGCACCCCAAAACTTAGAATCTCAAGAGGATGTAAGGTCAAAAAAAGGATGCTGAGAAGCAGACCAGGAAAGTAGAGGGATGTCAGATCTAAGATATCTTGATTGCAAAAGGAAACGTTCTGAGAGGAGGGTCATGGTCATCTGTAACTGCTGCTGAGAAGTCAGGTAAGATAAAGCCAGGAGTGGCTGCTGAATTGTAAACTTGTGTTCATTTTGTGACTGATAAGTCTTTTCAGTTGAGTGGTCTAGGACGTCAGGGAAGCAAAACAAGGGAAACCACAAGAAGGTTGAAGAATCTCAAAGTAGAGAGAAGTATTTGCAGTTTGTGTAGTAACAAGGGATCAATCTTTTCAATGTATAAATATCTCTTAAAATTAAGGAAAAAGCCCCCAAAAGCCTGGTTTAAAAAAAGTAAAGGGTGGGGCACCTGTTTAACTCAGTCGGGTAAGCCTCAGACTTCAGCTCAGGTGATCTCATGTTTGTGGGTTTGATCCCCGCTTAAGGCTCTATGCTGACAGCTCAGAGCCTGGAGCCTGCTTTGGATTCTGTGTCTCCCTCTGTCTCTGCCCCCACTCATGCTCTGTCTCTCTCTCTCTCAAAAATAAATAAACACTTAAAAAAATGTTTTTGAGTAAAGGCTTAAACAAATGGTTCATAGAAAAAGAAATGAAAATGGCTTTTTAGCATGTGAAAATAAAATGTAAACTGACAATATATAAAGATACCATTTCTCACCTATCAAGCAAGCAAAAAGTTTGACACCTTTCTCATATGTTGCTTGGAACA
This sequence comes from Panthera uncia, assembly GCF_023721935.1. NCBI lineage: Eukaryota > Metazoa > Chordata > Mammalia > Carnivora > Felidae > Panthera > Panthera uncia. The sequence continues at coordinate 182,534,671 of NC_064811.1, forward strand.
CAAAACTGTGCAACTTTTGTGGTTGGGATCCCAGCAAAATGTACCAAAATTGTAGGTGTATTTATCAGGAATCCCATTTCTCAGGAATATGCCCTCTAAGACCATGGTTCAGAACTTTCGTCTCAGGACTCCTTTGTACCCAAATTATTGGTGAAGACCTTAAAACGCTTTTTGTGTGTCATATCTATCTGTAGTCACTGATTTAGAAATTAAAACTGAGTTTAAATATATATATATATATATATATATTAAACTATTAAAAGTAAACATAACATTTTTATGAGGATCCTCTTCTGAACAATTAATTGAAAAAAGTGGCATGGTTTTACAGTTTTGCAAATCTCTTTAATTTCTGGTTTATCAGACAGCTAGTATATCTGCTCCAACGTTCCACCCACTGCAGTGCTATTTTAGTTGAAATATATGAAGAAAATCTGTCCTCATACAAATACATTGTTGGGAAAGGAGAGCACATTCTAATAGCTTTTTTCAGATAATTAGGACTTTTCTTCCTGAATTTACCAATGAATGTTTTCTATTGTATTAAAATCCATTGTTCTGTCTGATACTTTGCATCTACATTTATCCTTGCATAATCTTTTTTTTTTAATTTTTTTTTTCAACGTTTTTTATTTTTATTTTTGGGACAGAGAGAGACAGACAGAGCATGAACGGGGGAGGGGCAGAGAGAGGGAGACACAGAATCGGAAACAGGCTCCAGGCTCTGAGCCATCAGCCCAGAGCCCGACGCGGGGCTCGAACTCACGGACCGCGAGATCGTGACCTGGCTGAAGTCGGACGCTTAACCGACTGCGCCACCCAGGCGCCCCTATCCTTGCATAATCTTAACATCAGGCATTGGTCTTTTGGAACACATTAGTTCACTGAGTTTTCAGACTTTCCAAATGTTGACATATTTCACTATACAATACCCAAGTCACATTTGTTAATATCACCACCAATTTTTATCAGAAAAGAAGCTGTCAAAGTCTTGGGAAGCTGTCAAGCTTACAACAGTGGATACAAGTTCTCCAAAGCCAGAATTTTATCATTGACAACTAATACACCCACTTGGTTTTCTTGAAATGACAGGGTCACTCTGTTAGTGTTTGAGAAAATATTTTCCAAAGTGCTACATCTGAATGACCACATTTGTCTCATTTGTTCTTTCAACAAAAATGTGCTGGAAAAAACATGGCTAGTATGGCTTGTAACTCAGTTATAGAAAGTGTTTTTTTCTTGAGACAACGCCTGTATTCCCAAATGCAGCATAAATGCTCTATGCAAAGTTTTCATTTTGTCACCCAAAATATTAATTAAATCCTGTACTTAATAGCTCACTTATTATGTTTCAAGAAAGTAAGGTTATTCTTAAGTAAAAAAAAAAAAAAAAAAAATTAACTGGGAGTATGCAAGAGATTGAAAAACACAATAAATGACCATACTTGGTGCTACTTACTTGATGAATGGTAAGATGCCAGAAGTTTTATCTACTATCAGCACAAATGTTAGCACAGTAAAAAAGGCAAATCAAGTCTTGGGAACCACACTTTGAAAACTGCTTTAATATTCATCCTCACAAAATACAAAGTTATCATATATACACAATTAATCAACTGCAGAACTATAAAAGTGTTTTGCATGCCTTAAATTAAAAATAAGAAGGGGGGCGCCTGGGTGGCTCAGTCGGTTGAGCGTCCAACTTCAGCTCAGGTCACGATCTCGCGTCCGTGAGTTCGAGCCCCGCGTCGGGCTCTGGGCTGATGGCTCAGAGCCTGGAGCCTGCTTCCGATTCTGTGTCTCCCTCTCTCTCTGACCCTCCCCCGTTCATGCTCTGTCTCTCTCTGTCTCAAAAATAAATAAACATTTAAAAAAATTAAAAAAAAATAAGAAGGAATGAAAAGACAGGAGGTCTAGTTGATGGCAGAGTTTTGGTGACAGTGAGAGCATCATGGCGGGCGGGCGGGGAAGCTAGTAAGTCCACAAATGGAAGTCTGGGACTTCTGAGGTCTGTCAGATTTGTTCCAAGAGTTTGTCGAAAGAGCTAGTTAATAAGATGGAATGGGGACAAATGTAAACAGGATAGAGGATTTTTTTTTTTTTTTTTTGAGAAATTAATACTTGGTGTTACAGTGTCACCACCGTATGAATGGCTGGAGATGGAGTTAGAAAAGAAGTAAGGCAAGGCAATTCTTCGTTGGTGAAAAGCTACCCAAATTCAGTGGGTAATCCCTTTTAGGAATAGAATTAAAATGTTCCTCGAGTATCAGTAGAATTGTTGCTCAAAGGTAATCAGAATCGTCTGGAAATGGGGATGGAGGAGATTATAGATCCCTTTCTCTCTTTCCTTAAAAGCAGTTTCCCGTTAGCATTTTTGTTTTTTCTTTTGGGGGTGCCTTTTTATTTTTTTAATCGATATCTTTATTGGCCAGCTCTTAGACGACAGGTGTCTTCGGCTTTGCCCACAAAACTTGAGGTGCCTCACACTTAGGCGCATGCGTACTTAGAAAGCGGGTTCTCCCTTAAATTTGGCACCCAAGTGCCACTCCCCTTTAAGGAGGCCCGGGAAGCTGGCTGCATTTTCCGGCTTGTGCAAGCCCTGGGAAAGGGAGAGCGTCCTTAAATGCCTGAAGCCCGTCTTTGCCGCACTCTAGTCCCGGATGTTCCTCCAGCGTTTTAATACTCTCTGCCTTCTAGTAAGTGCCTTTTCTTCTTTTTTTCTTTCTTCTTCAGCTGCTTTTTTTTTTTTTTTTTTTTCCTAGTGCCTTACAGGGAAGTGGTGTCCTGTGTCCTCGCTTGTAACTAATTTTCAGCCCAGTGCTAAATTTTGAGAAAACTTGGAAGCCCCCTCAATCTCAGGATACGGGTGTGAGTCCCGTGTGTCCTCCCCCGAGCACGTGGCTGCTGGCTGCGGAAGGCCTGCGGGTTCCAGGAGCCGCGGATGCGCTGAGGGGATCTGATGCTTGGCTGAGGGTGGACACCGCGGTTGGCAAGTGTGACTCCCCCAAATCACCGCCACTCTTTTATGGTTCAGTGTGCAGGGAGGTATTCCACGGCAGAAAGTTCACCTAGGGACACCTGCCAGGATGTCCAGGAGGCTCAGCTCCCAGTTACAGCGAAAATTCCCGGAAGATGTCTACTGTGAGAAACACCTGGAACTAGTGCAGTTGTTCTGTGTTGATGACCAAATCCTGCTGTGTGGCCAGTGCTTCCACTCTCAGGAGCACGAGAATCACTTGGTGTGTGGAGTACAAGAGGCTGCTGGCGTTTATAGGGTGAGCCTCCTGCAGATCCCAGAGCACTCTTAACACTGGCCGCCTCCTCTTACTCACTTATTTGGGGGAGGGGAGGCGATATTCTGATCCCGCAAGGTCACTTCCCTTAGGCAGTGTTTATCAGAGAATTCTAGACAGGTACTATATTTAGATCTTAAACTTAAAGGCTAAGAAAACATAGGTGTATTGGCCCTTTTTCAGTTGTCCAAGGTGAAAAATCTAACTATTCTAAAGCGATTACTTTACCTAGAGTTTTGTGATCTATTTCTCTGCAGAAGTTATTCCAGGAGATATTGAACACATTGAAGGAGAAACTTGAAGTAGCTAAAAGCATATTGGCTGATGAGCAAGAAAGAATGGTGATGATTCAGGTCAGTGCTTATCTCGAGTCTTAGGGAATTACCTATAACGTTGGACAGCAAATAACATAAACAAAGTCAAAAGATGAATGACAAACCAGGAAAAATATTTGAAATCCATTGGTAGGAAAAGTGTTAATTTCTTTATGAATAAAGAACTGTCTAACATCAATAAGCAGAAGACTAGAAATTCAATAGAAAAATGATCAAAGAAATGAGATTTTGCAGAAAAGGAAATGCAACTACCTTTTGAATATATAAGAAGATCCTGAACTTTTTTTATGGTAAGAAGAATACAAATTAACTCTTAAATTTGTGAAATGACATTTGTAACCCTTATTGGAAGATACTAATGATTGATAACAGTTTATAACAGCGCCGTGGGCGAGTGAGCATCTCATGTAGTGTTGGTGGCCATGTAAATCCTGAAACCATTTATTATTTTTTTTTTAAGTTTATTTATTTTTGAAGGAGAGAGACACAGAGTGTGAGTGGGGGAGGGGCAGAGAGAGAGGGAGACAGAATCTGAAGTAGGCTCCAGGCTCTGAGCTGTCAGCACAGAGCCTGATGTGGGGCTCAAACTGACAAACCATGAGATCATGACCTGAGCCAAAGTCGGATGCTTAACCGACTGAGCTACCCAGGTGCCCCCCCCCCTTTTTTTTAATTTTAATCCTAAAACCATTTAAAAGGCAGTTTGAGAATTACTGTCCAGAATGAGGGCTTGCTGTCTGTTATGCCCATGTTTCACTTCTGATTTCAAACCTTCTAACTCAAGCCTTTAACTCTATTCTGTGCCAGATATCCAGATTCTGACTCTTCTCTCTTTCAATTTTAAAGACAATAAATGGCTAGTTGAAGATGATAGAAGAATTGACTGACTCTGCAAGAACTTTTCAACTGATCCCCATTTTTTTCAGCCTTAACCACCATATATTCAAAAATAAAATATTGGGGTCCCACTCTTTGCCAGGGACTATACTAGGTGTTGGAGATTCAGTAGTAGGAGAGGGAAAAAAAATTGCCCTTGTGCAACTGACATTCTCATGGAAGTAAACCAAATAAGTAAAATGAATGTTACATGGTAAATGCTATACATTCAGGGAGGGGTGGGCGGAGGGAAGCATGATGGGATATACTTTGAAATAAAGTGATCAGGACCTTGTTCAGAAAGTGGCATTTGAGAAAACTCAAGCTGTTGAGGGATTGAGTTATACTGTTTTGGGAAGAATCTGGTAGGTTCTTAGTTGGGGCTGGAAAGGCAGTGGAAGCCGATAGGTGATATTAGAAGATAAAGGGGCCAAATCTATAGGGCAGCTGACTTTTTTTTTTTTATGTTTATTTATTTTTGAGGGGGAGAGAGACAGTGCCAACAGGGGAGGGGCAGAGAGAGAGGAAGACACAAAATCTGAAGCAGGCTCCAGACTGGGTTGTCGGCACAGAGCAGGAAGTGGGGCTCAAACTCACAAACCTAACCTTGAGAGATCATGACCTGAGCTAAAGTCCACTTAACCGAATGAGCCACCCAGGCACCCCTAGGGTAGATGACTTTAAATGAAATAGGGAAGGGTGCCTTGGTGGCTGAGTCTGTTAAGCATCTGACTTCATTTCAGCTCAGGTCATGATGTCAAAGTTCTTGGTTTCCAGCCCCACATCAGGATCTGTGCTGGCAGTGCAGAGCCTGCTTGGGATTCTCTCTCTCACTCTCTCTCTCTGCCCTTCCCCTGCTCTCTGTCTTAATCTCTCAAAATAAATAAATAAACTTTAAAAAAAAATTTTAAATGAAATAGGGAAACAAGGAAAGTTTTGAACAGAGGGGTGGCTTGATTGAACTTTCATTCTCACAGAAACACTGACTGCTGAGATCAGACAAGACTGTAGGAGGGTGAGAACAGAGGTGGGATACTTGACAGGGGACTGTTGTAGTTATCAGGGACAGGTGATGGTGAACCAGGGGTTAGTGGTAGAGGTGGTGAGCAGTGATTCGGTTCTTGATAAGTATTGACTGCGGAGTCTCATGAGATGAAATATCATTAAGCTGGCCACTCCCAGTGCCAGTCGGTAGCTCCGACTTCCAAGTGATACAGGCTTTCACATCCAACTTCTATTCAACATCTCTTTTGGTTGACTGATTGACTAATCAAAACCAGCATATCCAAAAACTGAGCTGCTCATATACTCCCTGCCTCTACAATCTGTCCCTCCCTTGTTTTCCTGTTTTGGCAACTTCCTTCTTCCAGTTGCTTTATCTAACAACTTTGGTGTCACCCTACCATTTCCCTTTCCTGATACTCACTATCCAAAGCATCAGCCAAATCCATTTGCCCCACCTTCCAATTTTCCTCACCTCCCCCTCTTTGTCACTGTGATTGTAGATTCCTCAGTTTTCTAAGTCAGTTAACATGTGTTCATCTGCATTGCATGTTCTAAGATTATGTTGATGTTGGTTGATCTTGAAACTTTCTTTGCCCTCTGTATGTATGCATTTTGTTTCTTCCCCTGTACTTGATATTCCCTTGTCTTTGTATTGGAGTTAGAGATGGAAAGTGACCATGAATATTTATCTCTGCTGTTTAACTTGAAGTCTCTTATCTATATCTGTGATGAAGGGAGAAGAGCAGTATTTTAAAGAGATGATTGAGTCTGAATATAGAATAAGGTTCCGGTTGATGGTTGAAGAGATGAACTTCCGGAGCCTACAAGACTGCGTATTCAACCCAAAGTTGAGGGAAGACCATCTGAATCAAGTGCTGGCTTTTGCCACAGAGCTGAAGGGGCAGTCCCAGGAAACGCTACAGGTGAGAGGTGGAAAACGGCGCTCTCACAGTATTTGGGAAATGAGGGAAAGGGGAGCTGAACATTATGCCAATTCTAGAATGAGACATCCAGTGACAGCCACATGTACATTGAAAGAATGTATGTATTCAGCCAGCCGTTCTATTTCCGGTCACTTATCTTACAGATATACTTACATGCATATAAAAAGATACAAGGATAAGGGAATGCTGTAAAATTATTCCAGTATAGAGCCATGGTTTAGAGGTCATGTTTGAAGCCAGACTGGTGAAATTCCTACCTGGCTTCTGCTATTTACTAGTCTCTAAGTGGCTAGTCTAACCTATACATGTTGTTTAACCTGAGACTCAGTTTCCTTAGCTATAAAGTGGAGAAAATACCTGTAGTTTTTATGCTATTGTGAGGATTGAATGTTATAATCTACATAAAGCTCTTTAAATAGTGTTTGTACGTATTATGCAGTGGAGACTATTAGGCATTATTATTAACTGTAATGTTTATGATAGCAAGAGATTAAGTACAACCTATATCCATCAAACCAGGACTCTCAAAATAGATTGTATTATGTACTTAAAATGGAATGCTCTTGGGCAGTTAGAAAAGATAACACAGCCGTATGTGTATGGATAAGAAATGCTCTCCAAGAGCATATTATTTATTAATAAAAAACAAGTAGGGGCGCCTGGGTGGCTCAGTAGGTTAAGCGACCAACTTCAGCTCAAGTCATGATCTCACAGTTTGTGGGTTCGAGCCCCACTTCGGGCTCTGTGCTGACAGCTCAGAGTCTGGAGCCTGCTTCAGATTCTGTCTCCCTCTCTCTTTTTCCCTCCCGTGCTCACTCTCTGTCTCTCTCAAAAATAAACATTAAAATTTTTTTTTTAAAGTAGGGTATAATATGCATCATTTGTGTTAAGAAAAAAAATAACATGAGCATGTGCTCTTATGCCTAGATAGAGCATCTTTGCAAGGATAAAAAATGTCAGTAGCTTGATTCATTCTTTCTTATTAATTGATTATATTTTTAATTTCAAATTTAATTTAATGAAGGTAACAGGAGACTTTCTGGACAAAACTGTACAGCAAAATAACATGATCTGTTTTAGAGTCAGGTTGTCTTCTGTATAAGTGGACTATGTGCATACCTTCCACATCAACACAAATATATTGTGTCAAAGAATCTAGCTTCTGTTGAGGTGTCCTTGACACAGAGGAGTTGTCGGACCATATCTACTTATATGTATTTCTGAGATGGCAGGAAGAAAAGTACATTGAAGAGGTAGTTGAATTAGTGAATAAATGAGATTATCACTTGTAAAATAGTAATAAGGAGATGATTCTGCAGAGACTGAACGATTTGGGGAAAGAGAACATGAATAAACTGAAGGAGAGTGAAGGCCGGCTTTCGGGACACATCTGCAGCCTCCAAAAGATGACTGTAGAGCTGGAGAAGAAGTGTGGGAAATACACCCTAATGGTGCTCCAGGTAAGATTCCAGAAATTATCTTCATTGCAGTATTTGAGAAATGAGAAGTGGACCGTGCTCATTAAGTGTCAATTCTAGAATATTCTATGATTTGCAAACATACATGAAGGCTGTGTAGCTTTTGGCAGTCACCAAAAGCATTATGAATTATCTAAAACCCTGGTACAGGGGAGAGTTACTTCATGGTATGAATTCTCACCTTAAGACTATCAGTAATTAGTTTGAATTGAGATATCCCTTATTAGGGTGAATAATTGGTTAGTCGAATAATGACACATCAATACAGTAGAATATTCTGCAACCAGAAAAAAAGAATGAAGCAACTCTATAGTGGTAAAAGGTATTTTCAGGGTATTTGATTGGAGTGGAAACATACAGAACTGCTTTTTTGTTTGGTTTTGTGGATACGTATATATGTATAGACATATGTTCATTAACATTCACGGACTGACTTTGGCAAAATAAATGCAGAGATTGAACATTGAGCAGTAACCTTGGAGAAACAAGGGTGAGATTTATTTGCATAGTATTGTATATTTTAAATGCATCACCTTTCAACTAGTAAATTATTATCTTTTGAAGACTTTATCCATATCCTGCTGCTGCTGAACTCATATTTGCAATGGGAGTGCTCTTATTTGAAAAACACTTGCTGATAAACTCTTGGGTTCTATTCTAGAGCCCAGTCCCAGACAGTTAAAGTAGGTGTGGCTCAGTTATGCTCAGCTTCTGACCCAGCTTCCCCCACCGTCCCCAGTTTAGCAAGCCCTTGCGCCTGCTCAACTCTTGCCATTGACAGTATAGAAAGCAAGTAGATGGGCAGAGTTTGAAATGATGACTATTCTGGATAAGATGACTGAGGTGAGGAATGGAAAATATGTCCCTTGGGAAAGGTAAATCAAAACCACGGTGAGGGACACCTGGATGGCTCAGTCATTTAAGTGTCCATCTCTTGATTTCAGCTCAGGTCATGGTCTCATGGTTCATGGGATCGAGCCATGCTGTCAGTGCAGAGCCTGCTTGGGATTCTCTCTCCCTCTCTCCCTCTCTCTCTCTCTCTCTCTCCCCCCACTCCCTCTCCCCCTCTCTCCCTGTCTCCCTCTCCCTCCCTCCCTTTCTCCTCTCTCAAAAATAAACATTTAAATAAAAAACTACAATGAGATAGACCCTCTCAACTGTTAGAATGACTATCATCAATAAAAGACAATGGGTGCTGGTGAGGATGTGGTGAAAAGGGAGTACTTAAACATTGTTGGTGGGAATGTAAATTGGTCCAACCGCTGTAGAAAACAATGTGGAAGTATTTCAAAAAATGAGAAATAGATCTTCCATATGATCCAGCAATTCCCTTTGTGTGCCTATACCCAAAGGAAATGAAAACAGAATTTCAAAGGGATGCACATACTCATGTTTGGAAATAACCCAAATGTCCATTAACAGATAAATGAATGAAAAAGGTGTGGTACATATAAATGATGGAATATTACTGAGCCACGAGAAAGGAAAATATCCTCCCATCTGTGATAACATGGATAGACTGTGAACACATTGTGCTTAAACAAGATAAGTCAGAAATACAACTATTGTACAATATTGCTTATATGTGGAATCTAAAAAAGTTAAACCTATTTAAAAAAACAAAAGTAAAAGGGTACTTACTGGAGAATGGAATAGGGTGGCAGATCGTTGATAAGAGTGATGGTGTTTAAGGGCACAAACTTGTAATGAATAGTAATAAACAATAGAGATCTAATGCGTGGTATAATGAATATATAAAACAATATTGTATTATAATTGTATGATGTGATAAATTTTGCAGTCATTACATCATGACCTGAGCCAAAGTCGGACACTTAACCAGACAGGCACCCCAAGCATCTGGACTCTCCATCTCGGCTCGGGTCATGATCTCATGGTTTGTGGGTTCAAGACCCACATCAGGTTCTGCGCTGACAGTGCAGAGCCTGCTTGGAATTCTCTCTCTCCCTCTGTCTCTGTCTCTGTCTCTCTCTCTCTTTCAAAATAAATAAACCTTAAAAAAAAGTTTTAAAAGAAGGAAAGAAAGACATCCAGATTAAATATAAATCTTGTCAAGACATCATCTGACTCAGCAGGTTCTAAATTCCATGTAAAATGACTATATAGTCCCTGAATAATAAAACTAAGAATATTAAAACAAAAAACCCAAATAGTTACCTTGGGAATATAACCGTGATTTTAAGTATTTTTTCTGACTTCTACCATTCAATGTTAAAATTGGGTATCTGATAATTAGTACCATGAAGCTGAGGAAATTATGTAGAAATCGAGTTTCATTATGAGAAGATATTTTCAGGGGTACAACTCACAAGAGGCGTGGCTCAGATACTAACCTTATCTCTTTTTCACCCTGCAGAATGCAGGATCTTCTTTGAAAAGGTAAGTTTTCATTTTGGAAACATTGGGGTGGGAGTCAAGGTCTGATACACGAGCACCCAGGAGTAGGGATGTTGGGGTAAGGATCGGGAGGTCATGTAACAAGATCCATCCTCTGAATAGTGGGGGGCCTGGCGTCTGCACAGGTAACAGGCTGTCCTTTTTTTAATAGGAGTGAGTCACTACTGCTTCAGTGTCTGGAGCAAGCCCAAATCACGGACCTGAGTTTATGCCAAGTAACAGGAATGAGCAGAATGCTCAAAGTTCTGCAAAGTAAGTCGACACACCTCCATGATTACAGGGCACTTGACTTTGTATTGGAAAATCCAGCGAACATCCTACCGTAAATACAAGTAGATTCCAAAGAGCTTAAGGATTTAAAAAGACTGGAGAGTTTAATAATGCTATGCACATTGGATAGTTATCAAGAAAATAATTGTATGCTCTTATGTTGAAAGGCTCTCCTGTGCAAATCCTTTCCCAGTTTTCAACCCTGAAACATGATTGCAAGCAGATTTCAATAAAAAAAAAAAAAATTAAACTTCTAGGGGAAAAAATGTCAACATGTATAATGAAAGATTTCTATCTCCTGCCCCACTGCCTTTTCTGGAATGTCCTGCAGGTGGATTCATACGGTAGGTAGTCTTTTGAGTCTGGCTTTTTTCACTTAGCGTAAAGCATGAGAGGCATATCCAAGTTTGTGTGTATCAGTAGTTTATTCTTTTTTGTTGTTGTGTTGTACTCCGTTGTATGAATAGACCACAATTTATTCTCTTGCAGTTCCATGGCCACTTGAGTTATTTCTAAATATATGCTATAAATATTTGCTTAGGGAGTTTTAAGTGGACATGACTTCATTTCTCTTGGTTGCATATCTAGGAGAGGGACTGTAACATTTGTTTTCCAAATTGGCTCTGCCATTTTGCATTCCCGCTGTTAATGTATGAGATTCAGTTGCTCTACATCGTCATAAGCATTTGGTAGTGTCACTTTTTTTTTCTTTAATTAAAGCTGACCTAATAGATACGTAGTTATATATCACTTTAAATTTTGATTTGCATTTCTGAAATGACTAGGGATGTCGAGCATATTTTCATGTTTATTTGTACTTTATTATATCTATTTGAAGTGTATCTATAAACATTTTGCCTATTTTTAAAATTTTGTTGTATATTATTGAGTTTTGTGATTTCTTTATATTTTCTCATTAATATTTACCAGTTCTTTATCAGACACGTTTTGCAAATATTTATTCCACTCTGTGATTTATATTTTCTTTTTTTATTAAATTTTTAATTTTAATTCCAATGTTAGTGCACAGTGTTTTATTAGTTTCAGGTGCACAAGTAGTGATCCAACAAGCCTGTACATTACTCAGTGCTCATCATGAGAAGTGTATTCTTATTCCCCATTGCCTGTTATACCCCTTCCCCAACCTGCGTCCCTCTGGTAACCATCAGTTTGGTTCTCATAGTTAAGAGTCTGTTTTTCAGTTTGTCTTCTTTTTGTTCATTTGTTCTGTTTCTTAAATTCCACATGAATGAAATCATGGTATTTGTATTTCTTTGACTCGCTTATTTCACTTAGCATTATAGTCTTTATTTACATCCATGTTGTTGCAAATAGCAAGATTTCATCCTTTTGTGTGGCTGACTGATATTCCATTGTGTATATCTACCACTTCTTCTTTACCCATTCATCTGTTGGTGCACACTTGGGTGGCTTGTATATCTTGATTATTGCAAATAATTTTGAAATTCAGCTTACCAACTTTTTTTTCTGTTATGGTTTGTGCTATTTGTGTGCTAAGAAGTATTTTAGTATCCAAATAGAGATTTTTTTTTTCTTGAAGCTTTAGCTCTTACATTTATGTCTGTTATTCTTTTGGAGTCATATGTGTGTATGACTCAGGATCTGGTATAACTCCCCACCCGCTCCTTTTTTGTTCATGTATGTATCCTTTTTTGTTCATGTTGTTCCAGCATTATTTGGTGAAGATATTATTCATTAAATTTACTTAGCACCTTTGTTGAAAATCAGCTGGCACGTTTAAGCAGGTCTATATTGACTCTAATAGGTCCATTGATCACTGTGTTTTTCCTTTTGCTAATACAACACTGTCTTGAATGTGTACTTTATAGGAAGTCTTAAAATTGGCATGTGAGTTTTCCAAATTTGTTCTTATAAAAATAATTTTGCCTACTCTAGATCCTTTGCTTTTTCACATAAATTTTAAAATCAGCTTGTTGGGTTCTACAAAAAAAAACCCTGAGATTTTAAATGGTGTTATATTGAACGTATAGATTAATTTAGGGATAAGATGACATATTTCTTTTTAGGTTTGCTTCACTATCAATGTTTTGAAGTTTTCAGCAAACAAATATCATGCATATTAGATGGGTCTCTAAGTATTTTATAGTTTTTAGTTCTTGTACACACTTGTAATTGAAATTTTATTCATTTCTAGTTTATTGCTTATATATAAAAATAATTTGTGTATATTGACATTGCATCTATGACTATGCTAAACTCATTCAGAGCTGGTGGCTTTTTTATAGATTCTTTGGGATTTTCTGCAAAGAGAGTCAGGTGCTCTATTAATACAGGCAGTTTTATTTCTTTACAATATGTAATCCTTTCTGTATTCTTCTCACCTTGTTGTACTGGTGCTATGACCTCAAATATAATATCACATAGGAGCACTGAGAAACATTTGCCTTGTTCTTGATCTTAGGGTGAAAGAAAGCATTAAGTCTTTCACCTTGAACTTTTCATTAGCTGTAGGTTTTTGTAGTTGCCTTTCATCAAGTTAAGGAAGTTCTCCCTCTATTCCTGGTTTGCTAAAACTTTGTATCGTGAACAAATGTTGAATTTATTAGATGCATATTTTTTCTTCATATATTAATATGGTAAATATATTTTTTCATATGTTGGCCCAGCCTTGCATTCCAGGAGTAAACCTGGTTATGATGTTTTATCCATTTTATATATTGCTGGATTCAATGTACTAATACTTTAAAGAATTTTGGTATATAGGTTAATGAGGCATATTGATATATAGCTTTCTTATAATCGTCCATAGACGCTTCAGTTTATTTATACAACACCCAGTGCTCATCCCAACAAGTGCCTTCCTCAGTGCCCATCACCCACTTTCCCCTTTCCCCCACCCCCCCATCAACCCTCAGTTTTTTCTCAGTATTTAAGAGTCTCTTATGGTTTGCCTCCCTCCCTCTCTGTAACTTTTTTTTCCCCTTCCTTCCCCTCCCATGGTCTTCTGTTAAGTTGCTCAAGATACACATATGAGTGAAAACGTATGGTATCTGGCTTTCTCTGACTGATTTATTTCACTTAGCATAATACCCTCCAATTCCATCCACGTTGCTGCAAATGGCCAGATTTCATTCTTTCTCATTGCCAAGTAGTATTCCATTGGATATATAAACCCCATCTTCTTTATCCATTCATCAGTTGATGGACATTTAGGCCCTTTCCATAATTTGGCTATTGTTGAAAGTGCTGCTATAAACATTGGGGTACAAGTGCCCCTACGTATCAGCACTCCTGTATCCCTTGGGTAAATACCTAGCAGTGCTATTGCTGGCTCATAAGGTAGATCTATTTTTAATGTTTTGAGGAACCTCCACACTGTTTTCCAGAGTGGCTGCACCAGTTTGCATTCCCACCAACAGTGCAAGAGGGTTCCCATTTCTCCACATCCTCTCCAGCATCTATAGTCTCCTGATTTGTTCATTTTAGCCACTCTGACTGGTGTGAGGTGGTATTTCAGTGTGGTTTTGATTTGTATTTCCCTGATGAGGAGTGACATTGAGCATCTTTTCATGTGCCTGTTGGCCATCTGGATGTCTTTTTTAGGGAAGTGTCTATTCATGTCTTCTGCCCATTTCTTCACTGGATTATTTGTTTTTTGGATGTGGAGTTTGGTGAGTTCTTTATAGATTTTAGATACTAGCCCTTTATCCAATATGTCATTTGCAAATATCTTTTCCCATTCCGTTGGTTGGCTTTTAGTTTTGTTGATTGTTTCCTTGGCAGTGCAGAAGTTTTTTATCTTGATGACGTCCCAATAGTTCATATTTGCTTTTAATTCTCTTGCCTTTGGAGACGTGTCAAGTGAGAAATTGCGGCTGAGGTCAGAGAGGTTTTTTTCCTGCTTTCTCCTCTAGGGTTTTGATGGTTTCCTGTCTCATATTTAGGCCCTTCATCCATTTTGAGTTTATTTTTGTGGATGGTGTAAGAAAGTGGTCTAGTTTCATTCTTCTGCATGTTGCTGTCCAGTTCTCCAAGCACCATTTGTTAAAGAGACTTTTTTCCATCAGATACTGTTACCTGCTTTGTTAAAGATTAGTTGGCCATACATTTATGGGTTCAATTCTGGGTTCTCTATTCAATTCCATTGGTCTATGTGTTTGTTTTTGTGCTAGTACCATACTGTCTTGATGATTACAACTTTGTGGTAGAGGCTAAAGTCTGTGATGCCTCCCACTTTGGTTTTCTTTTTCAACATTACTTTGGCTATTCGGGGTCTTTTGTGGTTCCATACAAATTTTAGGATTGTTTGTTCTAGCTTTGAGAAGAATGCTAGTGCAGTTTGGATTGGGATTGCATTGAATGTGTAGATTGCTTTGGGTAGTATTGACATTTTAGCAAAATTTATTCTTCCAATCCATGAGCATGGAATGTTTTTCCATTTCTTTGTATCTTCTTCAATTTCCTTCATAAGCTTTCTATAGTTTTCAGCATACAGATCTTTTACATCCTTGGTTAGGTTTATTCTCAGGTATTTTATGGTTCTTGGTGCAATTGTGAATGGGATCAGTTTCTTTATTTCTCTTTCTGTTGCTTCATTATTCGTGTATAAAAATGCAACCAATTTCTGTACATTAATTTTGTACCCTGCGACTTTGCTAAATTCATATATCAGTTCTAGCAGACTTTTGGTGGAGTCATAGACACTTTAATTTTCATTTCTAGATAATCTATTTTGTTCTTTGTCAAATCCATTTGGTCTTGCTTTTTAGCTTTTCTATATCCTGTAGATATTTTTAAGCTTTTCTTTTGTCTTCAAACTTGTAAGCAAAAATTATTTTAGTTCAGTGCCTGGTGATTCCAATATCTAAAGTTATTCAGGTTTATTTCTGCTAATCTCAATAGTGCTTTCTTGGGGCGCCTGAGTGGCTCAGTTGGTTAAGCGTCCGACTTTGGCTCAGATCATGATCTCACGGTTTGTGAGTTCGAGCCCTGCGTCAGGCTCTGGGCTGACAGCTCAGAGCCTGGAGCCAGCTTCAGATTCTGTGTCTCCCTCTGTCTGCCCCTCTGATGATTGCACTCTGTCGCATTGTCTCAAAAATAAACATTAAAAACAAATTTAAAAAAAAATAGTGCTTTCTTACTTTGAGTATGTGTTTGATTTTTTTAAACAGAAAGTTTTGCTTTTTTCCTTGGATATTATTTTTAGAAATTCTTTGAGTTCAAAAATGAATATATGCGTTATTGTAGAGAGAGTCTGCATATGTTTCTGCCCATCTTCTGGAAATACTAAAAGTCTGGGACAACTTGTATTTAAATGTAAAGGCTTATGGCTTTTAAGACCACCTAATAATATGAATGAGGCCTAAACTCCAGAACTTTAAGTGCATTTGGCATCAAAACTTTCTGCTGGATTAGAAATTAGAGTAAGAAATAAGGAACTACTCCAGGTTTATGCTTTAGCAACTGAAGAAGTAAGTATGCTGTTAACTGAAGTAGAAACTAGAAAGGGGTAGTTTTGAAGTTCCATTTTGGGCACAGTATGTGTTAAATGCTTGTGTTACTTCAAACTGGTATTTCGCAACTTCTCCATGAAGTAAGCCATGAACATACAGAAGATATTTAAAACTGAGGCTAGGTGAAGTAACCTGGGGAGAAAGAGTGCATGTAGTGAAAAGGACGACCCACCATTTAGCCCTGAGAAAATGTTGAGGAGAAAGAGATAAAGAGAAGGAACAGTTTGAGGTATGAAGGCAAGTGTTACTTTCATCCAAGTATAAGAAATCACATTGAGCTTTCTTGTTCTCAGCTTGATTTTTTTTTTTTTTTTTTTTTTTTTTTTTTCTGGAGGATTCCTTCAGGTCTTCTAGCCTCTGCTAATATGTTCTTTTGATTTACTCGATATCAAGGGCCTGCTGGCAACAATTTATAGGCATCCGGGTCACACTCTGGTGATATTTAAGATGAGAGCAATTCAGTTACAGGGAATCACAGCCGGTCACAGGGAAAAGCCTGATCTGTTAGGAGATTCTGATGATTCTGTAGGGGAATAGATCTTGGAGTTCCAGGCTTGGAGATCTTCAGAGGAGTAGAGATGGGTCCCAGGTGATACCTAAGTAGGATTGGATGCCATTTTTACAGCCTGCTCAAATTCCTTTCTGGTTTGACAGGTACTTCCAAACCTCTGTGTGTTCCATTATTCTTTGTTCTTCCTCCTCAGATTGCATCTCCTTCCATTATCTCACTTTCTTCTCTGGTGTCCACTTCTTGAAACAAAGCTCAGAGGTTACCTGTCCTGAACTCTTGGATTGCCTCTTCCATATCTGTGCCTGCGACACGAGCCCACTCATTGGCAAGCCTCTGCATGTTAGAAATAGTCTGTGGTGTGGGCATGGACAACTCTCACTGAGTTTAACTGAGTTTCTCTCTTCCTGCAGGAGCTGTCACTTTGGATCCTAAAACAGCTAATCCCTGTTTGGTCTTATCTGAGGATCTGAGAAGCATGCATCTCAGAAATGTCCAGCAGGACGTGCCTCACAGCCCAGGAAGATTTGTCTTCAGTGCCACCGTGTTGGGTGTGGAAAGCTTCACCTCAGGGAGGCACTACTGGGAGGTGGATGTGGAGAAGGCCACCAAGTGGCAGTTGGGGGTATCTGAAGATTCTGCCAGCAGACATGGTGATCTACCCACCACTTCGGGAAATAAAGTCTTGCTCATGGGTTCTTTGATGGGAACCAATTATACCTTCTGGGCCTTTCCCCCTCTGAAGAGGGTCTCCTTGAGAGGAGAGCAGATGCACAAAGTTGGAGTCTTCCTAGACTGTCAGTCTGGGCAGATATCCTTCTATGATGTGGCAAACAGATCCCTCATTTATAATTTCTCTTCCCTCACCTTCCAAGGAGCTCTCAGGCCCATATTTTCTCTTTGTATCCCAAGTGGAGTCACAAATTCAGACTCACTTAGCATTTGCCTTCCTCCTGTTTCTTCTTGTGATGTTACTGTTAGCCCACAGTCTTCCTTGGCATGAAATCTAAGAGGGGGCAGAAGTAAAGAGTTTGACTTTGTAAAAGAATTTACATAAAGTAATCCAATAAAAGATTTCTCTCACTTGAGTTGGAATCTAGTTCATTATCCCAGAGTTTTTGCATTCATGTGGCTTTCAACACTTATTTAGTGGCAGAGGTTACATTGAAACTGAGTCATGAATGATAATAACGGAAGGGCCCTACTAATTAGAACAATAAATGCATATGCAGCATAAAATTGGGAACTTAGAGAAGTAATACAGCCTGGACTCTATAGGACTAAGTTAAGGACTCTAGCGAGTTCTGAAAACACAATTAGATGAATCAAGACTTTAGATTTGAGGACATCATCACAGTGACAGGTGAAATGAAGACATCCTTTGATCCTATTACTGGCAGTGTCAAGACTTCCTGACATCGTTCTAAACAGAGAACTTGATTTCCCGGGGTACTTTATCTGGGTGGGGAGGAGGTATTGCAGAAAATGTGAATATTTTAAAATTATTTTTGCAAGTATTCTACTTTCTTACAAGGATAATTAGATTTCTTATAAGAAGCCTGATAATTCAATGCTTCAAGATACACAAGTAAAGTCAAGACAAGAAAAGTCTTTGCACATCTTCACAGCAAATCACAATAAGTCTTGGGGGAGGAGGCACATGGGTGGTTAAGCATCCAACTTCAACTCGGGTCATTGTCTCAGGGTTTATGAGTTCAAGCCACTTTGGATGTGATGTTCCCCTCTCTGCCTCCCCCATCCCCTCATGCTCACTCGCTCTCTCTCTCAAAAACAAACATTAAAAAAAGAAAAAAATTATTGTTCATGTACAGTAGCAGGTTTACAAATTTGATTTATCCTAAAATCACCTGAGGAGTTTTTTAAAATTATCTGGGGCACCTGGGTGGCTCAGTCAGTTAAGTGCCCGACTGGACTTTGGCTCAGGTTATGATCTCACGGTTTATAAGCTAGAGCGCTGCACTGGCCTCTGCACTGACAGTAGAGAGACTACTTGGGATTCTCTCTGCCTCCCTCTGTCTCTAAGATAAGTAAAATAAAATAAAAAATATGAATAAGCCACCCCTCCTGAAACACACTAATTACGTCAAAATCTTCGTTGGAACCCAGGCATCATTTTTCCAGAGCTGTCTGGGCGGTTACAATATGCAGCCAAGATTAAGAAGCAAGAAACAAAACAGCTGGTTTGGTCGGTGGCTATAGCCTTTTGTGTGGCTTGCAATTCTAAGTCTTAAAATGTAAAGACATGGTGATAATACTGGGGAGATAGGCTATTTGGTTTACAGATGAGAGTAAGCTTTGCATGGCATCTAGTGACAAGTGAGTGTGCACGGTTCATGTGACTGGGATTGCCAACCATACTGCTGTTTTAGGAAAATTGTTGGCTGGTAAGATATAATTAGCAGTGGTTTTAAGAAACTGAGTATCTTGGATCCTGGGCTAAGTGAGAGGAAGGCTATCTTGGGTCATCAGAGGAGCCTCCAGTGATTTGAAACACCTAGGATTATCCCACCACACCGGAACGATATCGCTACCCTTAAAACGCTTTGCATATGGTTAAGCTTTTTGCCCAGGGTACATTTAAGTTAAAAATCCAGTTTCATTCTGTAGTTATAGCTTGGAAATAGTGCTCTACAATGTGTAGCAAAATCAAGCTGTGAGGCTCTTTATAGCTGAACTACTGATACCTTTCTGGGTTAAGAATTAAGGGAAGGCTCACAGCTGCTACCAATCTAGACCTACTCCTACCTTCAGTTGAGAGTCAGGTCAGGCTGCTTGAAATAATCTATAAGGGGCTAAAAGAAGGAAAGGTAAGTGACCTCACTGCAGCTAATTTTCTTGATCTTGTATAAAGCAAGAAAAGGATAAAGAGAAGATAAAGAATTCATGGGGAAGTCATGGGGAAGGTTCTGATTTCTTGGGTTTCCTGCTTATTGTGTGATAAACATCGTCCATCAGTAGTACATGGAAAGTAAAAAGCACATAGACGGGGAATGTAAAAAGACTGAGGTCACATTTTAGTTGTGTCCTGACAAATTGGAAAGTATGCAAGAGAATGGGAAATTTGCCCTGAAAAGCACTAAGTGTGACATTGGAAATTTACGCCCACAGGAGAGGAAAGAATTCTCTGCAGCAATAGATGATGAATGTGGTAGGATGACAAAAAGGATATTGAATTTAAATATTACATATTAAAATAAGTTTCTAATATGCTATCTGCAAGGTAAGGTTCCAAATATTTTGTATGTATCATCTGGATCTTTTGACTCTAAGAGGTAGATGCTTTTATTTTTAATTTACAGAGACAAAAATTTGCTAGAAATCACCAAATAGTAACACAATCTCTTAAACAGGCTATTTAATCTTTCCACCCACTCAGTTTGTCTCTCCCTAAAGGTATCAGTGAGATAACTAGGATTGACTGTAAGGGAAGGTGGGGGAAGTCAAAGCCTGATAAGATGTAAAAGTGAAATTCACATTTCTCAAAATAATTTTACCTTATGTATTTGTATAGTAAATTTTTTAATTAAAAAACAGATTACGACTTAGGTGAATATTTTTGTTTCTGAGTATTTTTATGAGCTTTGTGTTTATTCTAATGAACACTCTCCGGTCAGCTAAAGATACCCTGCATTGTGTTTCCTGTTTCAGATAGAACTATGTGGTCATTCCAGAAACCAGTGGATTTTCTGTTTGAAAAAGAGGGTGGACCTCAGGGTCAAAGGGTACTTGTTGCAATCTCCTTAACTCTTGTTCTTTGGCCTGTGAAATTTCTGAAGCTAAAAGCTATTCCTACGTTCGATGTTGAAATTCAGAACTTCAGAGGTGAGTGAATTTTAGTCCAGGGACTGTACATGTGAATTTTCTTTGAGAATATCCTAGTCTTTTTAAAAAATTTTTTTAATGTTTTTATTTATTTTTGAGACACAGAGAGAGCATGAGCAGGGGAGGGGCAGAAAGAGAGGGAGGCACAGAATCCGAAGCAGGCTCCAGGCTCCGATCTGTCAGCACAGAGCCTAATGCGGGACTCAAACTCACAGATGTGAGATCATGACCTGAGCTGAAGTCGGACAATTAACCGACTGAGCCATGCAGGTGCCCCTATCCTATTCTTCATTATGGAGTTTGGTGGCTTGTTTTAGAGGGAAAGGGAGAGATACTACTTTCCTGGGTTGAGTAATTTAGGGAATTGGAGAAGGTGTGTGACATGCTTCACCTCTTTAAGACCAAAGTCTCTTTTCAAAAACTTGAGAAAAAGACATGTGAATATCCATCAAGAATATCTTCCCCACCTTCCGAGCCCACTACATTCCCAAGTGTGCCAACTTCTTAGGCATCGCATGCTTCATGTAAGCTTCACGCTTCACTTTGTTTCAAATTACTTAGGGGTCATCACTGACCCTTTTACTTTGTTCCCATTCTACATTCAATCCATCACCAAGTACTTCTATATATATCCTAATTCAAACTTTTTTTTTTTAACCATCTTTCCTCTTTCCACACTAGTTCTTGTGGCTTGTCTTTCATTTAAACTACTGTGGTGGCCTTCTGACACATTCCTTCCCCTCTTATCTTCCTCGGTCTACACTCCACAAAAAAAGACCTTCCCTGAACATTCTATCCAATCCTCACTCTTCCTCTTACATTACTTCCTTTATAGCAACAGTAATTCCCTGGATTCTTCTTTAATTTATCTATCTTCTCTCTCGGGAATGTAATCTCCACAATGGCAAGGGCTTTGAATGAATGGAGAACAGTACAATCAACATATATCACTATATTCCAGGTACTTTACATGAGAGAACAAAACACAGATCCCTGACATCGATGGGCAAATAAGACAGTTTGACCTTGGAGCTTTAGAATATAATGTTGTCTAAGGAACTCTCTAAAAATGGCTTTTATTTTGTTTTCTCAATAGGATAGCTAGTAATGAAACAGAATTCTCTAAGATCCTTTCATCATGATCCAGTGACCATCTGGTTTTTCCAGGCAGGTTTCTGAATATGATTTAAAAAATCAGAGCTTGGGGCACCTGGGTGGCTCAGTCGGTTAAGCGTCCGACTTCGGCTCAGGTCATGATCTCACGGTCTATGAGTTCGAGCCCCGAGTCGGGCTCTGTGCTGACCGCTCAGAGCCTGGAGCCTGTTTCAAATTTCTGTGTCTCCCTCTCTCTCTGACCCTCCCCCGTTCATGCTCTGTCTCTCTCTGTCTCAAAAATAAATAAACGTTAAAAAAAATTTTTTTTTTTTTTAAATCAGAGCTCAATTTTTTTCTGACCCAATAGTAGACTAACTTTCCAGCTCAGATATAGAGCCTGAGATGAATATGCAGTATGGGGAGTTGGATACTTGCTTCAAATAAAAGAATCCATTGGGGTTAAATCTTTTCAATCACTAAGAACAGATCTTTGCACTACAGTTTATTCTTGTGGCACCGATGGAATATAGTAATTCTGGCCTTACGAGGGCAAAGGTCACAAAAAGGGTCTGCAAAAGAGAAGGCTATAGCTACTCATAAAAATGGATCATTGTAGGTTAAGATTTCTGTACTAACTGGAAATCCCTTTAGTTCATGATGGCTGCTCTGAAAAATTCCCCTGTAGCTTTAACATGAGTCTCAAAAAACAAGGCATTCTCGAGAGTCCTGTTTGGCTAACGGTTTCTCTCTCTTGAAGCATTTGCAGTTCCTCTCTTTGGTTATGTTTCTCTAAATTAGTGTTCCTATACAAGGTTTAAAACTCTCCTTTCATTTTAAAAACTAGGTTGAAGAGAAGATATACATATATGTGTATACACACACATAAAGACAGACATATGATCACTAGCTACTTCATATCTGAGTGATTTTATTCCCCCAGTAGAAGGTTCGTGGCTTCTTTTTGACAATACAGCCATACTTTTATAGAATATAACATAATTAATACATTTTCCCTTTGGAAAAGTTGTCTTATTTGCTGCTGTTTCACCTTAAACACTGTGAATGTCCCACAGGAGCCTCTCATTAAATATTGGTGAGTGGACTTCTTGTTAAAAAATGAATGGACTTTTAATGTGTTGGTTGTGGTGAGACACCTTATTGAAAAGAGAGAAAAGAAGTTAAAGCTTGAATACTGAATAGTGAAACCCAGGCCCCTAGATGGCTTCTAGAATGCTGGGATCAGGTTTATCCCTTGTCCCAAGAAAGACTGTTAAACTAAGAGGAAAGACCTGGTATTTGTTGTCCCACCTAGTTTCCCAGTCATCTTTTAAGTACCCTAATCATAGATAAAAATGAACCACAAATGATTTAAGAAAAATCTGGAATGTAGTAGACAAAGACTGAGAATAAGAAAGTGGAATTTGGAGGAAAACCTAAAACCATTAATTGCCTCAGAAATGAAAAGATATTCTAGAAATACTATGTATATGTAAACAAAAAAAAAAAATGAAGAACTTTATAGTATAAAAAACACAGTAATGAAACTCGGTAAAAAGTTTGGAAGAAAAAAAAATGGAAATATTCCAGAGAGGAAAGCAAGAAGATGAAAAATAGTTGAAAAGGATAAATGTAATCCAGGATTAAGAGAACAGAGAAAGTGGAGGGGAGGAGAATTTCAAACACATTTTAAATTGATGGATTTTACATCGAAAGAGTCCCTCATGCCATCATGAATGAAGGCATCCACAGCGAGGTGGAACATTATCAGGGGTATCTCTGAATATCAGAGATAAAAAGACGAGTCTAACCACTTCCAGGAGGAGAGAAAATAGGTAACACAAAATGAAAATCAGAATGGCTTTGTACTTAATATCAATACTGGAAAATAGAAGTCAAAGGAGTAATGCCTTTCCCAATTCTGCAGAGAAATGCTTCCAACTTACATTCCGTACTTAGCCAAATTATCAGTTGAGCTTAGCTCTTTGCTTGCTAAGCCATCATAGAATGTGCTCCATTACAATGAGGGAGTGTACTGAGAAAGAAAGAATTTCAGAAGTGGTAAATGCAACATAGGAAAGAGGTAAGGGAATTACCAAAATGCTGGTGAAGGAGAAAATTCCCAGAATATCAGCAACAGCTTGCCCAAAGTAGAACAGAAGATTCACAGAAAGATGTGGAAAAAATCATTAGAACTGATTATTTGATAGATGTTTGACTATTAAGAGCTTTATACCTCCACAGGAAAGTTTAAGGGATGAGTTAGTGACTGGTACATTTGAAAAGTAAGGAAAGAAAACATAGGGAAAATGAGGCAGTAAGTCTATAGAAAATAGTGTTGATTAATGAAGAGTATTTATATTTGCTCAGCTGAAGGATATTTCTTGGGTCACAAAGTACACAATGAAAATTGACATAATCAAATGTCGGTATGATTATATTAGAATGATGAGGGAGGGAAAGTTTACCTGTGGGGATGGGGGTAATGTAAATTCTGATTTCTTAGGGTAGGGAGCTACTGATAATGCCTAAAAATGAAACATTAAGAACTATGTAAATTCTGGGGCACCTGGGTGGCTCAGTCAGTTGAGCATCCGACTTCGGCTCAGGTCATGATCTCACAGCTTGTGAGTTTGAGCCCCACGTCAGGCTCTGTGCTGACAGCTCAGAGCCTGGAGCCTGCTTCGGATTCTGTGTGTCCTTCTCTCTCTGCCCCTAACCCACTTGCATTCTGTCTCTGTCTCTCTTAAAAATAAATAAACATTAAAAAAATTTTTTAAAGAACTATGTAAATTCTATAAGTCCTGAGTTGAGTGTATCTAGGTAGCAGGAATGGAGGGAAATAGAGGTGTTGGACCTATAATTTTCATGTTGATTTTTTAAAATTATAATCCTTGTGGCTCTTCTTGATCTTACGAACTACAGTACTTATTTGCAAAAGAAAATGTAAAACGCTGGATATTCTCCACTTATTCAGTGGTATACTATAATTCCTTTAAACAACCAGAAATTTAATCTCAGAAGTTACCTGGAATATCAGATTATTTCTATGACAATTATAAAAGGAGGGATTTTTTTAAAGTATTCTGTCTGCAGTGTTATCAAGACCTTTGGAGCTCACGAGAAAAATATGTATAATTCCAAAACAAGGCAAAACGTGCACACTTCAATTTCCCAATTTAAGGAGGAAAATAAGAAACAAGCCAATAAGAGTAAGGAGGCTAAGCGGTGAAGACCCAGGGAGCTCCCCAAGCAAGACCGAATGCTGGAAGATAAAGTGAAAATTTGGTAAAGATAAACCAACTATCAACTGCTGCAGGAATGCAAAAGTCCACACTTAGGACAAACATAATAACATTAAAGTCTAACAGAAAATCATCCTTGTAAGAACATATCTAAAGAAAAAAACAAACAAACAACAACAACAAAAACATATGGAGATGTTCCAGCTAGGATTTGGTGCAGAGACCAGTGTTCAGCTAGCTACTGGTTACTTTGTGAGTGATTTTGTCCTCCACCAACACTGCAGTGTGCCCTTAAACCTGTGTCTAACAAAAAAACTTGTGCTTTTTAGGCTAACGTTTTCCAAGTTTGGTGGCTGTCCAGAGTAGTAAGCCCTGCTTTGAATCCTGGATGCATGGGAATTGTTTTAAATATTTAAAATTAATCAAATGAACTTATTAATCTTAATTAATATGATGCAACATATTCATGCAACCTAATGTTACTTATGTTAAGTGAATAGCAACAATTAACTAATATGTCATAAATTAATAAACTGACAATGGTGGGAATGCCAGGGTCTGACAGACCCTCAGAATAACAGGCGACTGAGACCAATAAATCTGAGTGCTCACTGGCTTTTCCTTTCCCCCAGGGTAAGGATGTGTTCTGATCCTTTCTGTACCAGGTAGGTCCCAGTGTTTGTAGAATTTCTAGAAGTGGAAATATTGCAACCAAATTGTGCACTACCTTTGAATGGTAATGTAAGCATTGCATATAAAGTGTCTGTGATTCAACTTCAAACTACACTTTTGGGATCTATCATGAGACTTGTACAAAGAATGTCAGTAGCAACTAGAAGATGCACCAAGATACCTGCTCTTGCTCTGTGCGGCCCTCTTACTTCAGTGAAGTTTATCTACCACGGATAAAAGCAATCGGGGAATGTCATCTGATCTTTCGAGGGGTTTGTGCCTCTGTTTCTGTGTGTGCAATGCCCTCTCTCTGCCATAACTACATGAGTAACCGGAAGCTCTGAACCCTCTGCAACCCCCATAAACAGAGTGGGAATCTGAGACTGATTTGCTGCCCAGCAACCTGAAGACTAGATCATGTTCTTTCCACCCTTTGCCACACTCCATCCATTCTCCCCTCCCTTTCTTTCTCAACATGTTGCCTTTTGTCATAAGCGGGGTCTTTCACCTATCCAGATGGTGGTTGTAGTTCTAGGTATGCATCCAAACAAGAGCATCCAAAGGGGGGGGGGAGTATCTATTTTTGGGATTCTCTCAGGATTACAAAGACCTACCCACACAATTAGACTCCCAGAAAGCAAAGTTGTGTTCATTAGACTTCATGCATTAAGGGAAGACACATGGGAGTGTGGAGCTAAATAAAGGAAGCCTCATTTGAAGTGGAGCCCTGAGGCCAGAAGGGGCTCACACAGCAAGCACCTCTCCTGAAGCCTTCTGCAGACCCATGGGGAAGAAGCCTATAGTACCCCAGCATAAGGAAGAAAGATTTTCTCTTCTCCTGGCAACGGCTTAGCCAATGAGAAACTGTCACATTCAGCCAATGAAAAGCCACTATGCTTCATACTCCCAGTTTACTTCAATGCATTTTTTGTTTATAACAGCCCATCCCAACTCCCTTCTCTCCTCTGCAAGAGAGTTTTCCCCTCCTTTGTTCTCTGGTATAGTGTAAGATTTTGCTGGAGTTTACATGTCCTAAATTGCAATTCCCTACTACTCCCAACTAAACCCATTTTGCTGGTAAAATAGTCGATAGTTTTATTTTTAAGGTTACCAGGCTATACGTAGGGTCTCAAAAGGGGAAATTAATGAGGAATATTTATAGGGTTTTAAAGGTCTGTGTCAGATAATTTCTAAGGTGGGTTTTGTGGGGCAGAGAACTGGCAGATATTGAGCCTAGTAAACTAGGTATTGATTAAGTATTGATGAGCATGGCTTACTGCTAAATTACCTTCGGTCTTAGTATTGTTTTAACATAGGGGTGGAACATTATGTTGATCTCAATTTCCCTCATTTCTTGGGCATAATTTTTTCTTTCTTCTTCTTCTTCTTCTTCTTCTTCTTCTTCTTCTTCTTCTTCTTTTTTCTTTTGCATTATCTCATTTAATGTCATAGTATCCCAGTGAAGTAGGTTATTTTCCCTATTATTTTCCACTATACAGGTAAGGAAATTGAAGCTCTGACAAGTTCAATATTATCAATAATCAGGCATAAAGTCAGGATTCAAATCCCAGTATTATGATCCAAGAATCCATGCTTTTATCCTCTATTTTCCTTTAAATATGTTTAATCATTCATAAAAGTTGTCAGAAAATTTATTTTTATTTATTTTTCCCTTTTTAAAAAAATTTAAATCCAAGTTAGTTAACATACAGTGAGGCATAATTTTTCATAGTAGTTTCCTTAACTTACCTTTCCTTCCTTACCTTTCCTTACCTTAACTGGGTCATGTACAGAATTAGATAAAACAGTCTAGCGTGTTTCTCTGTGTATCTCTGGGTGTGTGGAAAGATAAAGTGTCATAAAAATTGGATTACATTAGAGACCCTGCTTTTTAGGTTTTTTTTCTCGCTTTGTGTCACTCAGGTAGTTTGCAAGCATTCTTCAGCCTCTTCCAGTTCCTGTTTCTCCCCTGTTCAAGTCAGTAGACTTCTTTAATCTGAACCCTGATAATTCTTTTGTGTTGGTCGCCCCTACTTATTGCTGTGATAAAGCCCATGAGAGCCAACTGTTACATTCTTAGGAACAACGCCAGCCAGTTGACATCACATTCGAACCTTAAGTCCGTCATGGTGAATGTATTTACACCATGGCAATCAGTGAATACTGGAGATTCATGCTGCTCACTTCAGCTGGTTGTTAAACACTTCCCGGCACAGCACTGCCTATAGGTGCCACTCTTTAACCAAGTATTTGATTTCATAATTACTATAATTTTTCAGAAAAAAACAGAATTATTTAACTTAAATATTCATTTGCTATAAGGAACAGCATTTCCTGTAAGCTCTCTATGGTTATAAGGGGGAGAAAAAGTTATAAAACACATAAAAGTGCTTAAGTTTTTATGCATTTGGAAACTGAGCTCAACTAGCTTTGGGTATTCTTTGACTCTTTGACCTATCTATCCTTTATGTGTTGCTCTTTTTCATTAGTTATATTGTTGTTTTCAAGATTTCAAGGGCCCTTGGGGCACCTGGGTGGCTCAGTCGGTTAAGCGGCCGACTTTGGCTCAGGTCATGATCTCGCAGTCTGTGAGTTCAAGCCCCGCATCGGGCTCTGTGCTGACAGCTCAGAGCCTGGAGCCTGTTTCAGATTTTGTGTCTCCCTCTCTCTGACCCTCCCCTGTTCATGCTCTGTCTCTCTCTGTCTCAAAAATAAAGAAATGTTAAAAAAAAAATTTAAGATTTCAAGGGCCCTTGAGCAAGCTGGCTGGCTGGTAAAAAGAGTTGATGAACTCCTACAGGTGAATCATCTTCAGTTGATTATTAAAAGCATCATCTGTAGTCCAGTTCTTTAAGTGAGAATGTGTGTGATAACAAACACTCTCCTCCTCTGAGTACCTTGTATGTAGTTCGTCTGCATACCCTTTCCACCCATCCTGTGGTTTATCTTTTCACATATCTGAAAAACACCTGAAAAAAATGCCTGGTAGCTAGTAGGAGCTCGGAACGGCAGCCATTGTTATACAATTAGAAAATTATCAAATATATTTTGCACTTTCTTAGTTTCCTAGGACTGCCTGCTATAACAGATTATTACAAACTCATTGGCTTAAAACAACAGAAATTTCTTCTCTTGCCATTCTGGAGATCAGAAGATGGAAATCATGATGGTACTAGGGCCACATTCCTTCTGAAGGAAGGATTCTTCCAGGGAAGAATCTTGCCTTTTCCAACTCTTGGTGGCTCCAGATGTTCCTTTTCTTCTGGTAGCGTCATTCCAGTCTCTGCCTCCACCTCCACATGGCCTTCTTGTCCTCCTTCTTCTCTGTGTGCCTCTTATAAGGATACTTATTTCTGGATTTACTGCCCACTGGATGCCGGTGATGATCTCACTTCAGGATCCTTAATGTAATTACACTATCAAAGACCCTTTCACCAAATAAGGTCAAGGTCACAGGTTCTGGGAATTAGAGCATGAAAATATCTTTTTGAGGACCACCATTCAACCCACTTATAGGACCTAGACCTAGAAAAATGGATAGAACATTTATTGAGCTCACCAGAAGTTTACAGTCTAGACAACCACATAACTAGACAGCTATAGTCTTGAGGAATCATATACAGGGCATTAGCGGAACACAGAGGAGGAACGCCTTACTTCATTACACTTGGGGTGGGGATGGGTGGGTGACTTAGAACCAAGGGGCCTCTGAGCAGAAATTTAAAGATGAGTTTGAGTTTTGTAGGGCAATGCGAGTGACTTGGAGAAGGCCATTTAGGCAAAGCGAATAGCACCATTAAGTCAAGGAGAAGAAAAGTAGCTGGTTTGAGTAGGAAAATTACAAGGAGCTCAGTATTGCTGGAATGTAAAATTGCACATTAGCAGGTGGTGAGTAAAGGTGAAACAGGAAGTGATTGGGGCCACTCAGACATTAATGTGCAATGAAATCATCTAAGCCTCTCATTAAAATGCAGACTCTGATTAAGCAGAGCGATTAAACAGGTATGAAATGGGCCTGAAATTCTGCATTTCTGAAAGCCTTAGGTAATGCTGGTGCTGCTTAGCTGCAGAGCACCCTGAATAGCACAGATTTAGAGCAGTGAATTGAAATCTTGAAGAAATCTTGAAAGGAAGAAAGGAATGAAGGACAGTGCTGACCAGGGCAGACTAGAGAGCCTTTCTACTCCACCAGAGTATTGCCAGTAGGAAACAAAGGGTCCATTACTGCCAGATCTTCCTGCTATTTTCCAAGAAAAATATGAATCAGCATTTCTATTTGAAGTCATTCAAATTACGTGATAACAACGCCCACCGCCCCCCAAAAAATTGATCCGCTAGCTTTGACCCCTGTGAGGAACTTTGGATCCTTTCAGGAATCCTTACATCTGGGAAGCTGGGATAGGGATGACCTGAGGGCACTGAGACCTGTTGTTAAGTCTTGGAACACCTGGGATTGTCACAACAAAAATGGCAGAATTGCAAGTATCCTGGAGCAAATTCCGGTTGATTAAAATGGTGACTTCGGTCTGAGGAGATAGAATGACCCATGAACATTACTTAGGATCAAAAAAGAGGAGGAAAAAAAACCCTCCAGGTTTCATAATATAACTGTAGAAAAATGAAACCATGAGGTTTTAGCATGGCCAGCGTTGGGTAAAAAGTAGCTTTCTCAAGGTTTCCCCCAGGCATAATTTGGCTTTGGGAGGCTCTTGACAAATGGTTTTTCTTCTACACGATAATCAGTGAAGAAAGCATCAGAGAAGGGTTTAAGTGTAAAGCCAAGCATCACTTTCTGAAGCAGCTGAAGCTATGCTGTTGGCATAATCAAGGATCCACTCTTTTGCATATCCTACTACCATTCTCAGGAAGAGGGGGACGAGTAGTGAATTGGTACCAAAAGCTGCAGAAGAATTTGGGTTAGATGGCCTGCTTGGTCTCAAAGTCTATAGCATCCTCTTCGTTAGATACGAATCACTGAATGAATTACATAACCTCTCTTGTTATTACTTCCTCATCTGTAAAATAGGGAACAATAGTATGAACCTCCTTGGGTTGTTAGAAAGTATTAAATTAGCCAATAAATCTAAAGCTTTTTGTGCTTGACACATGGGAGGCACATAAAAAGAATAAACATCCCCTGATGGTTCTTCTAGCCACTAACACCATTAATACCACAGACAGGGGAACCCATGAGGGTCCTGGTTTGATGAATACCAACTGCTGATTGAGTATTGGCAGCTCAATATGGATTGAGCTCTTTTGTAGGGTCAAAGCCATAGAGAAGACACGTATTTCATTTCCAGGAGATTGAGGCTATTCTAGATAATCTTAAAAAAGGGACTTGAGGACTAGAGGCTGACTAATAAGAGGAAGAGTTTCCCTCAGAGGAAGGTTCATGTCTGGTTTCATCTTTTTCTCTGATGTACAGATTTACTCAGAAAAACTATAGGCATAGTTGCATCTTCATAAACTTGGCTACATCATATAAAAGGATGGTCTCTTACCACCAGAATATGTGTTCGTAGGAGGTAAAGTCTGTCCCAAAAATATCCCAGTGTGTGGCATCTTGGAGGCATTGAGTAAAAATGCCTGGACTAATGAATGATTTATAATATCTGCAAACACCTTTCATTTAAGGTTTGTCTTTGTTTAGTCAAAATATAAAATGTTTTTACAAATATATTGTAATCAGTGACTTGAAGGAAGTTTTAGACCTCTATCCATTTGATAATGTATATTAGTATCTGGGGATATCATAACAAATATTTTCACTTTCAGAAAGGACTGAAAAAGTATAGAATGTTTTGGAAATTAAGACATTAGGAGTAGTGCCTATTCCTGGAGAAAGAAAAGATTATAGCAGAAGCAACTTAGTAAGAGACCATGCCATGGACTATAGATCTCCCTGCAAAATTATGGTCTATGAAAAATGATGTAAACTTTCAGAAAGCTTTCCAAGTTATAATTTATAAAGTTATAACAATTTCTAAAGATATTTTTAAGTTGGCCTCTATGATGATTATGTAAGCATAATAATAGTATAAAATAGAATAAAAGAGTCTCTTAGAATATTTCAAATCCTATATTTGGAAACATCCAAACTAGAAATAAATAGTAAAAATGATACAAATATCCTCCAGGAGGACTTGGCTTCAACTATATAAAGTGAGAAAGGTAAAGGAGGGTCTTAGGGATGATGACAATTGATACACATGATCTCTGAAACTATAAGGAAGACCAGTGTTAACATTCTTAAAATAAAAAAAGAAAACACTTGCCCTTGTTAAGGTGGTGTGGTGGACAGTCTGTAAAGGAGCCTCATGACCTCACCTCCTGGTATTCATGTCTGTGTAATCCACCCCTTGGAGTGTAGGTGGAACATGGGATTTGCTTCTAACCATAGAAAACAGCAAAGGTGACGAGATGTTGCATCTGTCATTATGTGATGTAAGATTGTAACATTTGTCTTTCTGAGAGACTTTCTCCCTTGCTGGCTTTGATGAAGCAAGTAGCCTTTTGGGTGGTCAATATGTCAAGGAACCGTGAGAAGCCTGTGGCCAACAGCCAGCAAGAAACTGAGTCTCTCAGTCCAAGAGCCATCCAGGAAGTTAATGCTTCCAACAACCACAAGAATTTGGAAGTGAATCTCTATCCAGTAAAGCTTTCAAAAGATGACTGAGCCCTGAGTGACATCTTGATTGTAGCATTGCAGAACACCGAGCTGAGCCCTTCCCGACTCCTGACCTGTGATATGACAAATGTTGTTATATGGCAATAAATAACTAATGTAGGCTATACGTTGTCGTGATAGTTCTTAAAGACCATGATGATATTAATATGTTAAAAGGAAGACGAAGGTAAGGAATAGGAGCATCTTTTATATTACAGCATTACCCCTCCAACAAAGGTTTAGACACTGCCCACTCGATCACATCCTTATCCTCCACTCCCATATTAGAAACTGGCTGAGACTAGACAACTTTCTATCTTACATTTTCAGCGTTAGGAAAGACTTTGTAACCGACTTTTTCTTTCCTTTTTACCTCAACTTTTTAAAAAAAGTTGACCTGTAGGAAAGTGGGACAAGAATTCCAATGAACATCTACATACCTTCACATTTGGCCACATTTGTTTTATCACCCTCTCTCTCCGCTCAGAGACACGTACACATTCAGACTCTAGTTTTGATTCAGTAAAATCAAATAACTTTCTGTAGTCCTTGGAGGGCTGCATTCAT
The DNA here is from genome assembly GCF_023721935.1 of Panthera uncia. Taxonomy (NCBI): domain Eukaryota; kingdom Metazoa; phylum Chordata; class Mammalia; order Carnivora; family Felidae; genus Panthera; species Panthera uncia. The sequence continues at coordinate 182,567,382 of NC_064811.1, forward strand.
GGTATTCTCGCAGGGCAGTGTCAGATACTGGCCTAGTTCCAGGTGTTGACTGAAAGAATAGTTCTAACACTTCCTCCTTCTCACCTCTTCCCTCTCTGCAAAGAAGGAAGCAATTCACCGGAGAAGTTTGCATCTGTTCTGCTCTCCCAGAGAAGGGTCGGGACAGAATTGTTCCAGTGAAGCTGAGCAGGTATCTTTTTGATAATTCGCTGTTACTCCAGCCCTTATTGAATGGTGTGAGAGAGTAACTGAACATTTTCCTTACACAAGAGGAAGGAACTAATATGTTATCTTTTTTCACATTTCGTCAGGACCAACTCCTTATGATAGCTTATGAGAAACACTGGAAGGTTGTGTTGCTAAGTCTGTGAGCTGTCAATATGAAAATGGAGAAGGAGTGCCTGGGTGGCTCAGTCGGTTGGACATCCAACTTTGGTCAGGTCATGATCTCAGGGTTCATGGGTTCGAGCCCGGCGTCGGGCTCTGTGTTGACAGCTCAGAGCCTGGAGCCTGTTTTGGGTTCTGTGTCTCCCTCTCTCTCTGCCCCTCCCCTGCTCATGCTCTGTCTCTCTCAGTTTCTCAAAAATAAGTAAACATTAAAAAAAAAATTTAAAGAAAATGGAGAAATGTGAACTAGCCCCTGAGCTCTGTCACACAAATACAATTGTAATTAATGTGATATGGAATGTTTCTTGCAATTCCCCTTCCTCTGTTAAGGTTTTAGTTTGTGTAACTGGAATCATAGGATATATAATTACAAATGCACTTAATTTGCTTTGATGACTAATTACAAAGCCATGTGAAAAAATTTTCAATGTAGTCTTTATATAGATAATACTCACACTTCCCTACATTTGCCCTTCTATCCAACCAAGTATCTCTTTCCAGAGAGTCTGTAAAGATACAAGTATGTATGTATTTCTTTTTAATAAACTAAATATAGCATACTTGTCCACATAGCTTTTCACAAAATAATGTCATGGAATTCCTTTTATCTATCTATCTATTTATCTATCTATCTATCTATCTATTTTTTCTTTATTCTTTGTTACAGCTGCATATGTACTAAAACACACTACTGTGTTTTATATACTAGGCTCCCTGTCCCAAAATGTTTTCACATTTTTACCGCAACTCATGATGTTACAATAAACAGACTCATATAATATAGTTTCGCATAATACATGTTCAAGTATATATATTTGGAGTGAATTTCCTGAGAGTAGAAATATTGGGTCAAAAAGTATGTGCCTTATCATTTTTATGTATGTCCTAGTTCTTCACAGAGATGCCACTCTTCACTCACAATTGTGTCTCTCCCTTTATTCTGACCTGTAGTGTAATCAAACCTTGTTTAATGCATTTTTTTGGAAATATACATACAGAATATATATGTGTGTAGATAAGTAGACTATACACACACACACACACAGAGTTACTAAAGAGTAACAAAAGCACTGTGAACCCATCACCTAGTTGAAAGAAAAAATCAGATTACTAGTATCTTAGAAGCTTTCTATGGCCTCCTCCCTGATTGTTTCTCTTTTCCTCCCTCCCAAAAATAATGACTATTTTTTTTGAAAAAAATTTTTTTATGTTTATTTAGTTTTGAGAGAGAGAGAGAGAGAAAGAGTGAGTGAGCAGGGGAGGGCAGAGAGAGAGAGAGAGAGAGAGAGACAGAATCAGGAGCAGGCTCCAGCTTCTGAGCTGTCAGCACAGAGCCTGACATGGGGCTCGAACTCACAAACCATGAGATCATTACCTGAGCTGAAGTCAGACACTTAACTGCCTGAGCCACCCAGGGGCCCCAATGACTATTTTGGATTTTGCATTTATATCTCATATGTATTTTTGGTTTCTGATTTCTGGATTTATACAAAGCATCTATGTATTAAGAAAGTTTCCCCTGTGTGATATTAGGTGCAGACTTTTCCCAATAGTTGTTTGTTTTGATGTTGCTTTTTGTAGTTTTTACCATGCAGGTGAATCTTCTATAGTATCTGGGTTATGTGCTATGTTTAGAAAAATCCTCTCCACTAGATAATATTTTTCAATCCAATTTTTTAGTGTTTATTTTCTTGAGAGAGAGAGGGAGAGGTAGAGAGAGAGAGAGAGAGAGAGAGAGAGAGAGAGAATCCCAAGTAGGCTGTGGCTGTCAGTGCAGAGCCTGACACAGGGCTCTATCTCACAGTTCATGAAATCATTGACCTGAGCTGAAATCAAGAGTCAGATGCTTAACCAACCAAGCCACCAGGCACCCCAAGTCCCCTTTTTAAGGATTAGTTTTCTTTTCCTCTTTTCATTTAGAATCTTTGAATAGATTTCCAAATTTTGGAATTGGTAAGTATTTCTTACAATACTGCTCCCATTATAGAACTATACTTGACGTTGTCTGGGGCCATATATGGAGTCTTAAATTTTCCCTTTTCAGAATCTCCATCAGTAGATGCCCATTGTTGAAGAATTAACAAAGCTAACCTTGGGATTTCCATTTTGCCTACTATTGTAGCTATGCGTGGATTATGAAGAAAACTCAGAAATTAAATCTCGTGTGGAAATACACTGCTGGACTTGAATATGCTGTTTTCATTTTTAAAGAGCATTAATACCAATTAACATAGAAAATTTTGATTGACTACAAAAAATTCTACCACCTGGAGATAAACCACTGCTGTTAACATTTTAATGTATTTCCTTTCAATTTATTCCTCTGTGAATGTATACATATTTTTATATTAAAAATAAATTAGGATTGGGATGTTTAGTATTTTATATCCTGCTGATTTTATATTATAGTTTGATATAAATATCATTCTGTGTCAGTACAAATCTAAATCATTTTAATAGCTATATGGTTATATCCTATTGGTTTACTGTAAATGAATTACCCAAGTTTTGACTGGATCCAATTAAGTTGTTTATAATTTTTGGTTATCTGTACATATAATAGACAATACCGCCTGGCTTCAGCCACACATAGTTTTATTATTTGGGATGGAGACTCCAATAAGATGCTTTTCAAATGAGGTTGATAAGTAGAGAATGGAAACCTTTTGGCATACCTGCAGAACAGAGTCAAACCACTTAAAAATAATCTAGTATTTATGGACAATGGTAAGAAAAGCTTTAGCATTAAAAAGTGTTCCTCTTCGATTACTTGAGCCATGTTAATAGATAAAATCCAGCCTGGAGAAGTACATTATGCTAAATTACTTGTTTGTTTGTTTGTGTGTTTGAAGTTTATTTATTTATTTTGAGAGAGAGAGAGAGCAGGGCAGGGGCAGAGAGAGAGAGAAAGAATCCCAAGCAGGCTCTGTGCTATCAGCACAGAGCCAGATGTGGGGCTCAATCTCACTAACTGCAAGATCTTGAGATGAGCAGAAATCAAGAGTCAGACGTTCATGCAACTGAGCCACCCGGGCATCCCAACTTGTTTGTTATGAAGAACAAGAACTGAACTGACATTGGTGCAGGAACTACAATCAGTGAATATGTACAATTGAATCCCATTTGTGGGGCTGTATCTCTACAGCTGTGCTATTCAACACACGATACACTAGCCACATGTGGCTATTTAAATTTAAATTACTTAAAATGAAATTTAAAATGTAGTTTTTCAGCCAAACTGGCCACATTTCAAGTGTCCAGTACTTGTGGTTGGTGGCTAACCCATTAAGACAGTGCAGCTATAGACTATATCCATCATAGCAGAAAGTACTGTTCTAGAAAATTAAGCTGAGAGCATTTTGCAAAATACACTGGAATCAGGGATTGTGTGGGCAAGATCCCATCCAAAGGCATTTTTGTACTCCATTTGAAGATAGTGTTAGTAAAAAGGGGAAAAGAGATTTATATGAGATGATGTTCAGTTATTATAGGGTGTAAAACATGATGCCATAACTTTTAACTTGGGAGACTGGGAGATAGAAATGTCATGAAGAGAAATATAGGACACATAAGGAGCAGCAGGTGTAGGAGGAAAGATCCTCCAGGGGCATGCTGCATTGAATATTGGGGGCTCTCCGGATAAAGCAGAACAAAGTGTTGGTGCTTAGAATGAGTCTTATGGTCACAAGTGGATTTTTGAGACAACGATTCTCTTATTTTATTTGTTTTTCTTTTTTTTTTCTAATTTTTTAATGTTTATTATTTATTTTTGAGAGAGAGAGAGAGAGAGAGAGAGAGAGAGAGAGAGAGAGTGCAAGGAGAGGAGGGGCAGAGAGAGAGGGAGACACAGTATTGGAAGCAGGCTCCAGGCACTGAGCTGTCAGCTGAGAGCCCATTGTGGGGCTCGAACTCACCAACCAGAGATCATGACCTGAGCTGAAGTTGGACGCTTAACCTACTGAGCCACCCAGATGCCCCTGTTTGTTTTTCAATATCATTTTTATTTCACTGACTAGATATGCACAAGCCTATTAGGAAGCTTACTTTTAAAAAAGTGGATAAACTTTAGTTGAGTAAACTGAACAAATCTTAAGTGTATAAATCAATTTATCTTGTACACATTTGTGGACTACTGATGCTACCACTTAAGTTTAGATTCAAAAGATTTCCATCATACCTCAGTATCATCCAGTATACCTTCCCAGACAATACCTAACCTTCCCCAAAGTAACCACTATCCTGACTTCTTTTTTTTTTTTTTTTTAATGTTTATTTATTTTTGAGAGAGAGAGAAAGACAGAGTGTGAGCTGGGGAGGGGCAAAGAGAAGGAGACAGAGAATCTGAAGAAAGCTCCAGGCTCTGAGCTGTCAGCACAGAGCCTCACGGGGCTCGAACTCACAGAGCTGAGATCATAATCTGAGCTGAAGTCGGAGGCTTAACTGACTGAGCCACCGAGACACCCCAACCAGTATCCTGACTTCTACTACAGGATTAGTTTTACCAGTAACTGAACTTCACATAAATAGAATGACATAGTATTGGTGGTCATGAGATTTTCCATGCTGTTTCTTGTATCAGCAGTTATTTTATTATTGTTGGTATTGCTGTGTAGTACCCCATAGTATAAACAAATCACAACTTATCTACTCTCCTATTGGCAGACATTTGGATTGTTTCCACTTTTTACCTATTGTGAACAAAACTGCTATAAATGTTCGTATACACATTTTTTGGTGGACACATGAATTGATTTCACTTAGGTATATATCTGATAGTGTAATTCTTGACCCATAGACTCATACAATTAGAATGATGCACCCAAAGGTTCATATACATCTCTCATCTTGGTGCTTTATTATTAATCTCATGACACGTGTGTGTGTGTGTGTGTGCGCGCACACATTCATAGTATTTTGCAGAGATAACTTTATCAATAACTAAAATAAGGGAAAGCAAGAATAATCTCATTGAAAGAAAATAAAACCCTCAAAATGATTCAATATATAGGAACTAATAAGAAATGAAAGATTTATGGAGAAGTTCATGATAAAGTTTATGTAAAGACCTTAAAAGTGGGAAGACACACTGTGCTTTTAACTGGAACACTTCATGTCATACGAATGGCAATTATCACCTAATTTCTAAAATGATTTCAAATATAGTCCCTTCAGAATGTTCTTGAAACACAGCAAATGGTTCTAAAGTGTATGTGGAATAACAAATGTGTGAAAAGAGCCAATAAATAGTATCCAAAAAATAATAATAATGAGATGGGAACTCCCAGCTGGATATAAACAATAAATTATCCAGTAAATAGTTTGAAACATTTGGCTCTGCAGTTAGGAATAAAATGTGATAGCCTTACCTCAAACTCAACAATAAATTCCAGATGGATTAAAGACACAAATGCAAACATAGTAATCCAAGAGTGTGAAAGACTACAGAAAAATGTAGCTTTATAATTTTGGAATAGGAAAGGCTTTTCCAAGCATGCCATAAATCCTGAATACCATAAAACAAAGGTTAAAATATTTAAAACTACATAAAGATATTTAAAACTACATAAAGACAAATGGCAAACTAGGGAAAATGTTCTGCAACACATATGACAAAGTATTAATAGTCTTAATATAAAGAGCTCCAACAAATCAATAAAGAAAAGACAAAGAATCCAAAAGAAAAATAAGTTAAAAAAACAAACAAGCATGAAAATGTATTTTACAATGGCAGAGTTAAAGTAGACAATAGATATACATTTACCCTCACTAATAATGCATGGAATACAAATTCAGGCATTAAGAAGACAATGATTTTTTTTTTACATGTACAAATATTTATAACACTTTCTTGCCAAGGTTATAGGAAACAGAGACCGATAATTACTTGGAGATAATGTATTTGAGTACAATCTCTTTGTAGGGTAACCTGAAAAAATCTATTTAAATGCATTGGTTCAGATAGAGAAAATCCACTTCTGGGACTTACCCCATGTAACATTCTAACAAATGTTATAACATAGTTATAAGAGGGGGAAATGTTAATAAGGGGAAATAGCTAAATAAATAAACATTATGTGACTGTTAGACAGGAGCTGGATAGATAGATGGAAAAGATAAAAGCAACTTCCAGAAAAACTTCTAGGTTTATATGTATTGTGAATTCTGGGCTAAACAATTTACATGGATCATCTCATTTAATCTTCAGAACACTGATCATTTAGTATATCAAAACATTTATTACAAAGATATTTTCCTTCAGGGTGACTCAATGGCTCAGTCAGTTAAGCATCCAACTCTTCATTTCGGATCAGGTCATGATCTCACAGTTCATGGGATTGAGCACTGCACTGACAGAGCCTGCTTGGAATCCTCTCGTTCTCTGCCCCTCCCCTGCACATGCACTGGCACATGTGTGTTCTCTCTCTCTCAAAATAAATAATTAAAAAAAACCCAAATATATCTTCCTGGGGTGCCTGGGTGGCTCAATTAAGCTTAGGACTCTTAATTTTGCCGTAGGTCATGATCCCAGTGTTGTGGGATCAAGTCCCGCATTGGGCTCTGTGCAAGGCATAGAGCTTGCTTAACATTTTCTCTGTCCCCCGTCTCTCATGTTTGCACTCTCTCTCTCTCTCAAAAAAAAAAAAAAGATAATAAAACAATTAAACAATAGTAATTAAATCATGACATCACTACTGGATGAATATATAGTCTCATCAATACAATAGAATAGAGTCCAGTAGGGGTGACTGGGTGGCTCAGTGAGCTGGGTGTCCCATTCTTGATTTCAGCTCAAGTCATGATCTCATGGTTCTTAGGATTGAGCCCAGTGTTGGGCTTTGTGCTGATAATGTAGAGCCTGCTTGGGATTCTCTCTCTCTCTCTCTCTCTCTCTCTCTCTCTCCCCCTCCCCTGCTTGCTCTCTCTCTTTCCCTCTCAAAATAAATAAATAAACATCCAAAAAAAAAAAGTCCAATAAAGTACTCAAATGCTATAAGAATCAAGTATTAGATAAAGGCAGTGTTCAAATCAATTGGGAAAAGATAGATTAGGCAACAATGGAAATAATTCAAGAAAAATCTAATTGTATCCATACCTCACACTTTGTGCCAAAATAAATCCCAATGATCATGTATTTAGCAAACATTTAGCAAATATCTGAAAACAAGCAAAGCACTTGATATCAGAAAAATACAAAAGAAGACACAGAAAAATACATTTATAATCTGGGATTACATAATACTCCTCAATATGACACTAAACTCAAAACCACATAAAATACAGATTTATTTGGCTTAAAATGTAATTGAAACTTTCCTCATCACAAATTAAAATAATAAAACTGAAAGGTATGTGTCAAATTAGAAAACAAATAAATACCTCACATCATAGACAAAAGATGAAAATAGAAAAATATATAGAAAAATAAAATATGTCAATAATATAATAGTTTATAGGAAAAGAAATGTAAACTGTTCTTAAGCTTAAAATAAGAGGTTCATAGGGACGCCTGGGTGGCTCAGTAGGTTGAGCATTGGACTCTTGGTTTTGGCTTAGATCATGATTCCAGGGTCTTGGGATTGAACCCCATATTGGGCTCTGTGCTGATCACGGAGCCTGCTTAAGATTCTCTCTCTCTCTCTCTCTCTCTCTCTCTCTCTCTGTCTCTCTCTCTCTCTCCCCTCTGCCCCTCTCTCCCACTCAAGCACCCTCTCTCAAATACAAAATAAGAACAAATAAAGAAAATTCTAAAAAAAAAAGAAAGAAAGCAAAGAGGTTCATAATAAGGGAAGTGGAAACTAAATCTATCTTAAGATACCATTTCTGACCCATGAGATTGGCAAAAATCCAAAACTTTGACAACTACTCTTGGCAGGACCGTGGAAACAGACATTCTTCCATCACTGTTTGTGGGGAATTCTTTATACCCAGCCACACTAGACTTCTTTCATGTCCTTCCTTAGGAACTTCCCCTGAAGTTTTCTTTGTGCCATGCCCAGGAACTCCTATTTTATTCGTGAGAGCCAAATTTAACATCACCTTCAGAAGGAAGTCTTCTCTACCCTTACCTCCCACCCCTAATTGTTCTGCCATAAGTGCTCATAATCCCCTTTCATAGCATCTCTCATAAATGGTATTTATTAACCTAGGATTTTTTTCCCCATTCAAATCCAAGATTTATGAGATGAGTAAAATTAGCTATCATCTCCTCCAATACTAGCCACCTACTTGGTACAATTGTACTGAAATTAAAGAATACACTTTTACTTGTGTGCACCATTTAATTCACTTCTCTTAGTCTCTGTTTCCTCAAGAAAATACATGTCTTTGGGATATTGTGACTATTGATACTCTAAAGCACATAAACCTGGATCCAGAGTAAACCCTCAAAAACGGGAAGATATTCCAAATTTAATTATGATATCCTTACCAGTGCAGCATGTTTCTGGTTGACATCTGATTGGTCAATAGTTGCCAAACATCAGTTATCCTTATCTCTGCCTCACTAGTGTTCCAAGAGCTTTGCTCTCTCGAAACTCTTATTTACTTAATTTTTCTTTACTGTGACTGACTTCTTAAAATTAACTGTCTGTTTTAACCTCATACCAAATTAATCTCCACAAATTATTAGTTTTTGTAATATATTTTTTGCAATGAATCATTATCTAATAAAAAAATGTTTTTGGTGACCAACTAAAATCGTCATGAGAAGGGGCTACTTGACTCAGTCTTTGGAAATTGCTGAGATAGATAATCGCTTCATGTTTATTATTTTCTTTCTATGCATGTCTCAATTGCACCTATGAAAGTTATTTATCTCTGTGTTTATCTTCATCATTAACTGGGATCTCTAAGGGCAGGAATTGTGACTGTAAATCCTGTTGCCAGTGATTACCAAGATACTTTCCCAGAACAGCAGCTCAGTAAAGGTTTGCTAAATGAATTAAACAGCTTTTGAGTACCTACATTGATTAAGGAATGCTTAAGGAGTGCTAGAGTGTTGGCAGAATTCAAAGAATATATTATGAGTATATAGTTAATTTTCATGAGTGTTAATAGTAGTAAAGATAAATAACATTCAGTTCAAAATTACACTCAAGCTATACCTTAAAAAACAAGGTGTGAATTATTAACAGGTGTGTGTTAATGCTTGTATTTTCTGGCATATAGGTTATGTATATGCTTTGTATAAAACTCAAAAGTACCGACATGGTTGCAATGACAAGTAAATCTAATCTCTGTTTCTGTTCTCTCAGTTTGTCTACCCAGAAATAATATGGTACCAGTTTCTCCAGGGCACCACCACCTGGAGATATTCTATGCATACAGAATTAAGATTCTGATTTAAGGTATAAGGAAATGCTGGTAAAAGGCATTTCAGGAAGAGAGGATTGTAAATGCAAAGCCAAGAAGGTGGGAAAGTGAGAAAAAGGTAATGACTAAAATTATAATAGAATAGAAAATAGTGAAAATAAGTTGATGGTGTATACTGTTCCTGGAAATTCATAGAAATGGCAATACAAATGTTTTTAAAATATGAGGATAATTAATAAGACATTTATTTCATTTACATTTCTTTTTTCTTTTTCTTTTTTGAGCTTGGGCATAATATAATTTTATTCTGGTATCAGGAAAAAGAAGAAAATTATCTTAGCAAATTTATATCATTCAGCCATAAAAAAGAAACAAAATCTTGGTATTTGCAACAACACGGATGGATCTAGAGTATATTGCTAAGTGAAATAAGTCAGTAAGAGAAAGACAAATACCATATGATTTCACTCATATGTGAAATTTAATAAACAAAACAAAGAAAGGGATAAAAGAAGAAAGAAACCAAAAATCAGACTCTTAACTATAGAGAACAAACTGGTAGTTACTGGAGGGAAGGTGGGTAGGGGATGAGTGAAATAGGTGACGAACATTAAGAACACACTTATCATGACAAGCAGTGAGTCACGCATAGAATTGTTGAATCACTATATTGTACATCTGAAATAAATATAACACTGTATGGTAACTACACTGGAATTAAAATAAAAAAAGAAATACTCAGGGTGGCTCAGTCTGTTAAGCATCCAACTCTTGATTTCAGCTCAGGTCATGGTCTCATGGGCTCATGAGATTGAACCCCTCATTGGGTTCTGAGCTGATGGTGCAGAGCCTACTTGGGATTCTCTCTCCCTCTCTCTGCCCCTCCCCCACTCACGCTCTCTCAATCCCTCTCTCTGTCTCTCTCAAAATAAATAAAAAACATTTAAAAAATCTTAAAAAAAAAAAAGAAATACTCAAATGATGAAAACATGAAAAGAAGAAAAGAAACAAAAAAAAAAAATCATGGTCTTGTTTTGGCCACTATGAAGGAAAACGGTGCTCTTATACTTTGTTGGAAGTATAAATTGGTATGTCTACAGAAGGAAATTTGCCAATAAAAATTAGGATATTATTTATTTATTTTTATTTTTAAATAATTTTTTAAAACATTTATTTATTTTTGAGAGACAGAGACAGAACATGAATTGGGGAGGGGTAGAGAGAGGTAGGGATAGAGGATCTGAAGCAGGCTCTGTGCTGACAGCAAAGAGCCCCATGCAGGGCCTGAACCCATGAACCATGAGATTATGATCTGAGCTGAAGTAGGACACGTAACTAACTGAGCCACCCAGCCGCCCCTTTTTATTTTTTAAAAATGTTTATTTATTTTGAGAGAGAGAGAGAGAGAGATTGAGAGAGAGAGCAAGCAGGGGAGGGGAAGAGAGAGGGAGAGAGAGACTCCCAAGCAAGCTCTGCACTGTCAGCACAGAGCCTGATGCAGAGCTTGAATCCGCGAAAGCATGGGAACAAGCCCTGAGCCAAAATCAAGAGTTGGACACTTAACTGACAGAGCCACCCAGGTACACAGATGATTAGCATTTTAAATGCATTTACTCTGATCCAGAAATTCCAATTCTAAGACTTTATCCTCCAGATACTCACACATATGAGTAATGATATCCATGCAAGAATATTTATTGCAACATTGTTTAAAAATCGCAAAACCCTGGTAGTCTAAATGCCCCCAATAACAGGCTGGCCGAATAAATTGAGTATGTGTTAATTCTAGGAATACTATGTCATCTTTATAAAGAAGAGAGTTTTCCAAAAATTAATATGAATGACCACCAAAATATTTAAATACAAAAGGTGAGATAAGGGAAATGTGTATAGATCGTTCCCATTTGAGACAAGAAAAAGGATGGTTATAGTGTGTACACACACACACACACACACACAAACACAAACACGCATATATCTGCCTATCTACGTAAATGGACACATACTTAGTTGGGCTTATAATACTTCCAATCAAATACAAAAGAAATTGCCAAAGTGGTAATAGAAACTAAGTACATGGAGAAATAGAAGGGAAAATTACTGTACACTTTAATTCCACTCATAGCTGTTCAAATTTATAATTATTGAGGAAGCAAATATTTATTGAGTGTCTACTAAATGCCCGGCACGTAGGTAGTTGCTGGAGATAAAGCACTTACTTTTGTGGAGTTTACATTGTACATAAAGATATTATAAAAACCTTCAAAGCTCATAGGACAAATATGATCAATTGGCTAAAATAAATAGCACTTATTTTTTATTTCATCTATGTACATAAATAAAATAGTTGTTTCAGCCCTTGCTCTTTTTCAAATCTAGTAACAAACTATAGAAATGATTCCCAAAAGTATACTCTTTCTTTTTCAAATCTAAAACTGTTTTTGTTTTTATAATAAAATACAAGCATTAAAAAATTGTTTTTTTCACATTAATTTTAATTAAAATTTTTAAAATGTTTACTTATTTTTGAGAGACACAGAGAGACAGAGCGTGAGCGGGGGAGGGGCAGAGAGAGAGGGAGACACAGAATCCAATCTGAAGCAGGCTCCAGGCTCCAAGCTGTCAGCACAGAGCCCAATGCAGGGCTCAAACCCTTGAACCGTGAGATCATGACCTGAGCCGAAGTCAGACTCTTAACCAACTAAGCTACCCAGGTGCCCCTCACATCAATTTTAAATGCAAATAAGACTGCATATTTGAAATTATTTTTATTGTAAATTAAAAAATAATTAGAGAGCCAAACCTTAGAGTTAAGTCAAGAAGTTAGGGCTCAAATAAAAATGCTAGAGTATGGATAGTAGATTTAGCAATTTAAGAATAAAAATCTTAAATTTGATGGATTAATTTACAAATTATCATAGTAGAGTTTTCAACAGGTTTTATGAACCCAGGCGAACAAAGGAGATAGTGTAGATGAAGCAGGAGCAAAGAGAGATAACCCGAATAGAGTCATCCAACCTTTGGGTGTAGAGGTTTCAAGAGCGAGATCTCAATCATGATCATAAAGATTTGGGTCTTCTTGACTCTGTGGTAGAATGTGCTAGAATGGGAGGGAGAATCAAATGTGGAGCTCCATTTGGGATATGTTCAGTTCCAGATGATTTTAAGATTTATAATTAGAAATAGCTGAGAATGAGAATCAAGGATGGGGGAAAGCAGATGGTTGGAGTTTGAAATTTGGTTGGTGTTTCACTCACCCACAAGGTGACTATGTGATGACCAAGGTCAGGCCCACAGGAAGAAGATGCTCCTTTTGGGATAAAACTTACAAGAGAAGCCAATGAAGATAGAACAGCAACAAATGGATTAGGGAGAAAACAAGGACTTGAGAGACAAAGCAACAAGGGAGGTGAGTTTTGTAAGGATAAATACAGTTAATGGGGTCATTGTGCAGGGTGAAGAGGGGATAGATAAAAGGAAAATCAGTCACTAGTTGTGCCATCTGAGATATTTGCTTTAGAAAGGCACATTTTGGAAGGGTTCTGAGAATAGGAGGCATTTTATTAGAAGTTACACAGTGAGCTACCGGGGAAGACAGAAAGAAAGTAAAGTAGAAATATAGATTTTTATGAGGTTAAAATAGAAATGACCTAAGGAATGTTTGTTTCATACATTTCTTGCAGATCAGTTAGCTGAGCTAAAGTATCTTAACTTGAATGTGCTTTGTGGTGTATCAAGAGGCTTGTAATTACTGGGATAATATTCCACACACTATACACTAGTACTGTATTTAATGTGATTATTCTCCTTGTTCTGTTGATTGAATTAAATTCCTTTCTATTTTATTGAGCTGTCTAATTGCTCCATTATAATTTCTATGTATTCCCCAAAAGACTAGTTTCCTTATGATAGAATACAATGCAATAGCCCACGGAGATAAGCAAAGCATAGGCATATTATCCTTCCTTTACTTGAAGTAGAAATGTATTTGTTTTTGTGTTAAAATTAGATTGAATAGGGAGATGAATTCTATTAAATTAGACCACAGAGAACTTACATGAATATGGATGGAGGGAATGTTTGTTAGGTGACTTTCCAGTTGTGTCCTGAAATCTGAGAGGAGAGATGCTTAGCAAAATTTCTTTGGGGAAGTGCCAGGAGGTGGCCTGAGTCATTACAGTGTCCTTGAACATTACAGTTCTTGGAAAGCTTGGGGGCATTGGGTGTCTGTGCAATTGATCTGATATAAAAGGAGGGTTCAGTTTTGTCCATTGCTAGTTTGAAGGATCACATCTATGAGCAAGAAAGATGGCTTTGTTAGCCATATCTGAAGGTGACCAGTGATTACTTAGCTGTTAATTTTTTTTTAACCATATAATTAAATCTACAGGTTTTGAATGTGGGTACAGGTTTTGCTGAATAGCTCAAGAATATCTGTAAGGAGAGAAAAAAAAAGCTTACTCCCACGTTCTTGACTTGAATGAATGTAAACTTCCTATTTGAGAGACAGAGCCTCAAGTTAATTTGGAGAAGATGACCAAAATGAAAGGGAAACAAAGAAACTAGTCTCACTTTCTGTAATTAAAGGTGAAGTGAATACATTGTGAAACCCAAAAACCATCAGGAGCAGTGGAAATGACTCTGTCAGCAGAACCAGAGCCCTTGTGTGCTCTCTTTTCACTTCCAGGAGTACATGGCTCATTAAGTGCTTCCCAAAGAGAAAGGGACAGACCATTGCTGGGAAATATAAAGAGCTAGTAGTTCCTGCAGGCTAGCAGAACATGTCATTTACAAGAATGTACAAACTGGAAAGCGTATTCTCTGAAATCAGAATTGTCAGTCTCTCTCTTTCTGGGTATATATATCCTTTCTGTAGATAATGGTTCTGTTTGTTTGTTTGTTTGTTTGAAATCAGAACCTTCCTTTAGCTAGAGGTATGCTACTAATTTAACTAATTTTGTTGTTGTTGCTGGCGGTGGTCATTCAATTCAAATCTAAGGAAGTACAATCATTTGGTTATGGTGGTCTGCTTATTTACTCTCCTATTTATCAAGAGAATTGTTTCCCAGTATTTGCTCTGGTTGTTATTATTGTGATTTTTATTTTTGTGAAATCCGGGTTTTCACATCTATAAATTCTGATTTCTTCTGGCTTCAGTTTTTCTGTAACAAGATCAGGGAGCTTTGGTCAATCTTCAGCTTTGAAGTCATATTTGTGGTTAGATAGACTAGCCAGAGAGTGCCCTAAGGTTGGCCTGCTCACATAGAAACTCAACACAACTTGTTTGCTCTTCTTATACTGAATAAATAGTATTGACTTCTACAAAAGACAGTCTTTTATTCTTACAAATTTGAGGAGTGTTAGATATAGAGACTTGATGCAATAAATACTTGAAAAGTAAGCCAGAAAAATTTAAAGAGTCAGAAGTAAGTCAACCTGAATAAATCTTTATTCAAAATGGATAGTTTTAGTTTTATTTATTTTTAAAGTTTTTAAATGAATTTTGAGAGAGAGAAAGCACAAGAGGGGGAGGGGCAGAGAGCGAGGAGAGAGCGAGAATCCCCAGCAGGCTCCACATTGCTAATGTGGAGCTCTATATGGGGGCTTGAAATCATGAACCATAAGATCATGACTTGAGCCGAAGTCCAATGTTTAACTGAACCACCCAGATGCCCCTAAAATGGATATTTTTATTTATTCATTGTAATGTTGATTTATTTTTGAGAGAGAGAGATACAGATCGCGAGAGGCAGAGGGGCAGAGAGAGAGGGAGACACAGAATCCAAAGCAGGCTCTAGGCTCTGAGCTGTCAGTGCAGAGCCCGACACAGGGTTCCAACCCATGAACTGTGAGATCATGACCTGAGCCGAATTTGGACACTTAACCCACTGAGTCACCCAGGCACCCTAAAACAGATATTTTTAAAAAAGAAATCCTCGTTTAACCTTATCAAAGTTATTACCTAACATTTTCTTGTTAGGTAAAAGTTCATTGTGTATGTTTTCAAATATTCTCTAATTATTTAATGAGTTATTTAAAAACTTTTTTAACATAAATGGAATTACACTATATAAAGGGTTCTGAAACTTACTTTCTTTTCTAAATAAATCTTGCCCAGGATTCTGTATGCATACGAAGAGATCTACTTAATGGACTTTAATGCCTGCATAGTATTTATATTTTAAATGTTCCACAGTAAATTGAGCAAATCCTCCTTTTTTAAAAAAAGGTATATATATATATATATATATATATATATTTTATTTTATTGTTTTATTTATTTAATTTTAATTTTATTTTATTTTAGAGAGAGAACATGGGCAGGAGAGAGAGGCAGAGGGGGAGGGAGAGGGAGAGAGAGAGAGACAGAGAGACAAAGAGATTGAGAGAATCCCAAACTGGCTCCACATTCAGCACAGAGACTGACACAGAGTCACAACCTGAGCTGAAATCAAGAATCGGCCACTCAGCCGAATGAGTCACCCAGGTGCCTGAGAATGAATCCTTGGTTGTTTTTACATTTTTGTGACTATAAATATTCCTGTTTTGAATATCCTTCTATATCATATTTATGAACTTGACAAGTGACTGTAGAATATCTCTAGTTGTAGAATTGGTGAGGCCACAAAGGAAAATGCCAATTTTAGAATCTAAGTTTTGAAATGTGTTGATATTTTACTCTACTTGCAATTTTCTGATATTTAAAGATATAGCCTCAAGAAGCTATTAACTACATTTATTGGAATCAATAAAAGCTCATTTACAATCATTAGGTAATAATCTCTTATTTGAATAAAAAATAAAACATGAGTTTTGTGAATGTGGTAAAAACATTTTATTATACACACAGATGATGAAATTACATCTCAATTTAATAATAGGGTGTCTATTAAATTTAATAGTAGGGCAACTAAATATTATATGGCTCCTAATGTGATATAATATAAAGTATCGTAAGACTTATAAAATGCACTTGCCAAAAATATTTACCCTGTAGCTAATGAAATCTTTCCATCTCTTGCTCACATTATAGAAATACACGTGATAAAGAAAGTTGAATGATATCACGAGGAAACAATTAGACAAAGTCTAGAAGGTGGAAAACTATAGCAACTAGATCAGATTCTTCAATATGTCAATATGATTTTAGAATAAAGAGAAGGGAACTCTTCTAGATTAAAATATACCCTCAGCGACTTAACAACAAAATGGGAAAGCTTGTCTTTTATTGTGTTTTGGTTTAAACAAATATCTTCTTATGCCAGAAAACAAAGTCATGCTCAAAAACCAAGGAGCAGGGGGCGCCTGGGTGGCTCAGTCGGTTAAGCGTCCGACTTCAGCTCAGGTCATGATCTCGCAGTCCGTGAGTTCAAACCCCGCGTCGGGCCCTATGCTGACAGCTCAGAGCCTGGAGCCTGTTTCGGATTCTGTGTCTCCCTCTCTCTCTGCCCCTCCTCCGCTCATGCTCTGTCTCTCTCTCTCACACTCTCAAAAATGAATGTTAAAAAAATTAAAAAAAAAAACAAAAACAAAAAACCAAGGAGCTAGGAGGGGTCAACTTGAAAACACCCTTGCTTGTGAAATTTGGGACGATTTGAACATCCAAATGAATAATGACAGAAATATATCAGAAAAAGTGCATAAAATAAATTCAAGTCAAGGGAATTAAGATATACAAACTTCTAGTTACAAAATAAGTAAGTCACGGAGTTGAAAATACAGCATAGGGAGTGTAGTCAGTAATATTGTGATAATGTTGTTATGTGACAGATGGTGGCTACATTTGTCATGGTGAGCACTGAGTCATGGATAGAATTGTTGAATCAATATGTTGTACACCTGAAACTAATATAACTTGTATGTTAATTATACTTCAATTTAAAAAATAAATAAAATAAAGTAAAAAATTCATGACTCCCCTCTGGCAGGAAAAAAAAAAAATTAAAGGGAAAGAGGGAAAAAGAGTCCTTTTTTGAAGAAAAATTCCAGCTAATGATATATATTTCAATAATCATACAATTTGAAGAGAAACCAGAGTGTTTAAGCACATATTATAACCACCATCATAATAATTTATTCTGACAACAACCATCAATAGCTAAAACCTACGAGTGAAAGATTACTGGGGAACATGATAGTCACCTAGTGTCAAATTATCAGACAAAAGAGAGCTTATCATTTACAAAGATAAAAGAATATTTCTCAATGATGAAATTTGGAAGACATAATTTTAACCAAATAGTCAAATTTAACATCCTCAATAATAGGACAAACTGATATAAGCTTCCCTCATGTGACAAATTGAGAAGGACATATCACATGAGTGGTATTCCTGCCTGAAATGTTTATCCTGAATCTAATTATGAAGAAACCATCAGACAAATTCAAACTGAGAGGTATTTTCCAAAACAACTGCTCTTTTAAAAGACTGAGGTCATAAAAGACCTAAAAAACAAAAAACCATCTCCCCCCAAAAAACAAACTAACAATCCTAGATTAAAGAGATGGGGCAACTACATGTAATGTGTGTGCTTTGATTAAATTTTGGGTTAGAGAAAACAACAACAAAAAAACCTAGCTATGTTAGGGCAAATGGGAATATTTAAATATAACAGTATATTTAATAAATATGTTATGTTACATTTATATTTCCTTTTTAAAATATTTTTCAAGTTTATTTTTGAGAGAGAGAGCGCGCACGCATGCACATGTACTCAAGCAGGGAAGGGGCAGAGAGAGGAAGAGAGAGAATCCTAAGCAGCCTCAGCACCCGTTACCGTAGAGCCTGATGTGGGGCTTGAACTCACAAACCGTGAGATCATGACCTGAGCCGAATTCAAGAGCTGGACGCTTAACTGACTGAGCTACCCAGGTGCCCCACATCTATATTTCCGGAATGTGAAATCTGTGATGTGGTTATATGAGAAAATATAATAATCCTTGGGAAGTGCCCGCTGATGTATTTAGAGAAAAGTATCATGATGCCTGTGATTAATACTCAAATGGTTCATCCCTTCCCCTTTCCTCTGGCTCTGCCAAACATGTGGTTATATATATATGTGTGTGTGTGTGTGTGTGTGTGTGTGTGTGTGTGTATGTGTGTGTGTGTGTGTGTGTGTGTGTGTGTAGAGAGAGAGACAGACAGACAGTATGCAAATGTAGCAAGATATTAACGATTAGCTCTCTATGAAAAGTAAATAAGGAGTTCACTAGAGCTGTCATAATAAAAAACCACAGAGTGGATGGCTTAAACAACAAGGATCTATTTTCTCACAGTTCTGGAGGCTGAAGTGCAAGATCAAGGTGTCAGCAGGGTGAGTTTCATCTGAGGCCTCTCTTTTTGGCTTGTAGATGGCTGCCTCCTTTCTGCCTCTTCCCATGGTTGTCCTTCTGTGCATTTACACCTTTGGTGTCTTTGTGGGTCCAAATTGCCTCTTATAAAGATACCAGTCAGATTGGATTAGGGCCCATCCCAATGGCCTTCTCTTAACTTGCTCATTAATTAATTAATTAATTTATTTATTCTCAAGTTAGCTAAAATACAGTATTTCCTAGTCTTGCCTTCAGGAGTATAACCCAGTGATTCATCACTTACATATAACACCCAGTGCTCATCCCAACAAGTGCCCTCCTTAATGCCCATCACCTATCCCCCCCCACCATCAACCCTCAGTTTGTTCTCTGTATTTAAGAGTCTTTTATGGTTTGCTCTGTCTCTGTTTTTATCTTATTTTTTCCACCCTCCCACTAATTAAAACTCTATCTTCAAAAACAACCACATTCTGATGTACTAGGGGTTAAGTCTCCAATACATAAATTTTGGAGGGATGCAATTCAGCCCATAGAGATGGTATTCACTGGATTGTTCTGGTTACTTTCCTGTAGATTTGAACATTTTCAAAATAAAAAGTTGGGGGAAAAATGAAGACCTAGCTGGTTCCCATATACTTCTCTAAAATCAAATTATTTTGACAATGAGAAACATTTTCATATGTACTATTAGCTAAATTACTTATACAAACTTTATAAGATGCTATATAGAATGAACTTTGTTGTTCTTCCAGAAGCTGGACTATGTTAGTTAAGTTTTGTCAGTCCTGTCTGGGAAAGGAAAATAACTCATACCAATAATTTTCCTAACACCTCTGTCCTCTAAATAAAAGCATTCTAGAAAGTGAAGCACAGGTTTGAAATTGAAAATGAAAAACTCCCCTATTACCTTTTCTGAAAAGTCATTCCTTCATTAGCTTATTAAATTTAACATCTCATTGAAAAAGGATATTCTTAATGTAACACAGGTCAACATTATGATACTGCTAATAGTTATAATCAGTCTTCAGATTTTAAAACATATTACTATTTGTTTTTTTCCAATCATAATTTAGCTATAAAATAAATGAATATAATTGCATTCATCTTTCATTTCTAATTCCTCTTGATATTTTTCAGTCCTAAAGCTTTTTCACCTCAAGCTGTGATTTGTCAGGTTTTATAACCTCTGAGTATTGTCAGTGTTGCGTATGTGTGGATAGGAAATCTCTAGGGGAAAATCCAGGTTCTGTAGAAAAAGGCAATGGTGATTCAGGAAGTGCTGTTCATTCCTCTGAGTGAATATTGACCCAATGCCCCCACACAAGAGGGGCTATCTTTTTGAAAATGACATAAAACAGAGGTCTTAACTTTAGTAGGAGATTCTTTCATAAAAAACCTCCAGGAACGACCTCAGTTTCAGATTTCATGAGAAGTCTTAAATTTTTTTAAATGTATATACAGAAGTTTTAATACTTCAGAAGAGGAGAGGAATTTTACTGAGTTGCAAAGATATCTTTATTGCCTGATTGCTTTTTCAAAAGGAATGCTTTTTTTTTACATGATTTTAAGGTTAGACATTTTTCATTTAAAAATATCTCATAAATAAAGGTATACATGAAACAAAAATTCATTCATAATCCTACCATCCTGAGATGAGAAGTATTATTTAATCAATATTTATTCTATTGTCTAGTAAATAAAGAAAAATAATGAAGCATTTATCCTTTTTTTTTTTTTTTTGTAGGAATTGTACTTCAGGAATTACTCTATCAGCACAGGATAACTAAAAAATTAATTCTTAATTTATTTGTTGTGAATCTTTCTTATATATTAATTAATATATTTAAAGTTATTTCCCCCTAGATACTGCTCTGTGTTCCACAAATATTAACATGGGATGTTTTTGTTGTTTAATTCTCAATTGTTTGAAATTATTCTTACTTTGCTCAGAACAAAAAATGACCAAGTATTATTCTTTCAGGGGCAATTGGATATCTTCCTCTGGTTTTGTGTATTCAACCAGGATCAAATCTTGTCTTTGAAACTTTGAAGACACAAACCATATACATGTTACTTTCTTCTGGTATGCAGCTCTTTGCTTTGCTTCTTTTCCTTTTTTAGATTATTGGACTCATTTCCAGACTCCCTATTTCTCCAGTTTCCTTGTCCATTTCTTCCTTCCGATGTATCTCATTTAGGCTCATTATACTTGGATAGCACCAGATGTTCCAAATTTATTTGGCATTTTATACTGTCAAAACTCCTAGTTGCTTAAACGCCTACATTTGAGTTAGCTGCTGCCCCCAAAAAGTGATCAGAAAAAGTAATTTATATAGGGTATGAAAGACTTGTCATTTAAATAAATTTTCCTAGGCACCATTCCCTGTGTTAGCAAGGCAATTTGGCAACTCAGTTACTGTCATATGTAACTACATAATCCAAAAGGATTATTTGATTTTTGTGAAATGCTCAGTAATATTTGACTTATAAAACATATATACTTTTCCATAGAGGGTATTATATAAAACGTAATAGTATTAATATGAATTATTTCATTTTCTTCCTTCCAAAATTGTGTCATTTTCTTTCTTAAGGTAACGAAGGTTTAGAATGAACCTACCATATGAGCCAGTGGATGGAGCCAACCACTCTGTGGTGTCGGAGCTTGTGTTCCTGAAACTCTCCAATTCCAAGGAGATCCAGCTTCTTTTTTCTTTTTTTTTTTTTCCTTCTCTTTTGTATCTAATGGGAAATGTCCTTATAATGGTTACTGTGACCTCTGACCCTTACTTACGTTTTCCCATGTGTTTTCTCTTAGCCAATTTCTCCATCACTGATCTGATATCTTGCTCCATTGCAGTGCCCAGGATGATTTGTGATCTTTTTAAGAAATGGAAAGTCGTCTCCTTTGGGGACTATATAGCTTGGGTCTTCTTTAGCCATGCCGTTTTGAAGGCAACAAGATGTGCTGCTCATAGCCATGGCCTTTGACAGCTATAGGGCCATATGTAAGCCTCTCTACCCGTGAATGTGCATTTTGATTTTAGTGGTTGCCTAGACCATTGGTCTCATTCACTCATTGGGCCAATTGGCTTCTGTGGTAAACTTGCCTGTCTGTAGTCCTTAATGTATTAGACCAGCTTTTACTGTGACATACGTTGGCTCATCAAACTTGCCTTCACAGACACTTATAACTGAAGTTCACAGGCCCTGCTCATCGTAGGTTTGTTTCCTTGGTTGCTTTCTTCTTGCTCATCCTTTTACATCTTCATCTTGGCCACCTCTGGAGGTTCAGCCAAGGCTCCTTTTACTCTATCATGAGCTCATTGTACTGTCCTGATTTTATTTTTTGCCTACTGATTTTTTTCTATGTGTGGCCCTCTCCTTCAACACATCTAGATGAATTTCTAGCCATATTTGATGCAGCTTTGACTGCTTTTCTAAACCCAGTCATCTATACATCTACACATTCAGGAATAGAGAGATGGAGATGGCATCAATGAGGAGAGGATTCAGTCAGCCTACGGGTGTTAGAAAAATAAAAATCACTAAATGGCTTGATTGAAATTTCCAGGTGACTATTGATACATTTTTCTGTCCCTAGTAGCCTATCCTCATGAAGAAGAGATCTTTCTAAGATCTTACTTTATTCTTTCTGTTGGAACATATTTTTCTCTCTCTTCATTTGGCTTGACTGTGTTTAAGAAATGGAAAGTCATCTCCTTTGGGGACTATATAGCTTGGGTCTTCTAATGCCTTGGGTCTAGGCATTAGATAAAATGTCCACGTCTTCCCGTGTGGAAGTGGTGGCCTCATGTAAGAGATGAACATTACTGTTCAACCTTGCCCTAGCTCTCGGTTGTCTCTCAAACCCCTGTGATTGTTGGAGCAGCCCATTTTATTTTTAATAGCTTCCAGGAGTTGAGAATGTACCAAAGCCTGTCAGTGTGCCAATGGGGAGGATCTCAGCACCTAGAGTCAGGCTGACTGGGAGCCAGATCCTCAGGCAGCACCTTTTACAGTAGGCCGATATAGACAGTCCAGTGGGACTGGAACCCTGCGAACCACCAGTGCCGGGCAATAGAGTTGTCCCCTGGGCAGCAGTCACAGACCTCGGGGCTCCGGATGAGTGTATAAGCTCCTGTCTGGGACATACTGGTAAGCTGTAGCAAGGCGGCAGGAGAGACAAAGACGGGGGGCACCAGCCTAGCGTTTCCTGAGAGCACGAGAGCACAAAGATTTGCAGGTGTTTACCAGTGAGTCAAACCTGAAGTCCGCCTCTCAGGCAGAAGCTCCTGGACAAACAAATAGGACTTTTTTTACGGAAAGACTGGGGTATGTCAGTCTGTGCAATGTGGGGTGGGAAGTGGGGTGGTAGCCTGCCCAGAATGATTTCTCTGATGGTTACAGCCCCCGGGGACCCAGGACCGTAAGCTCCCACCCGGCAGCCATCAGAGCCAGGCCCTTAAGGGGCACGCTCTGTGCGCAGCCGCAATGCCCTGCGCACCACACGCTTGAGGGAGCTTCGGCGGGAGATACTGGCTCCAGAGCCCAGGACGGGAGGCCGAAGACGGCGACCCGCCAGGACCTCCCTCCCTGGGGACAGCCCCAGCGACTTCCAAATGTGTGCGAAATCATATGGCTGTCGCTCAGGCCGAAGCTCCGAGACAAGGAAAAAGCAAATGAGCGTCTCCCACACGGAGCCTGCACGCCCCTCGCTCCTCAATGAGCCGCTTCTGCGCTGGGCACTGAGGCCCGTGAGTCCAAGCGCGCGAGCTGTTTAAGGGCTGTTTGCTCAGATTACAGCCTCCTGGCTCTCCTCTCGTGGACAAAGTCTGCTTGCTTTTCAAAGCTAGATGTTTTGGGGGGTGGGCGTGCAGGTGCAGGTCTTAAAAGTTGGGGTGATGGTCGTGGTCTTTGAAGCCTTCGCTCCTCAGAGAGAAGCTCAGGGTTTACGTTCCCTCCCAGTCGTCGCGGCGGGGATAGGGGGGTTTATGACTTGATTGTGCCCCAGCCTCTCCTACCTGCTCAGATGTGGACCTTCTCTTGTTGTTGTTGTATCTCTTGTTGGCTTAGGAGTCGGTCCACCAGTTCTAGGGTTTTTTTTCTGAGAACGGATAAGGTGTGTTGGTGGGAAGATGTGGGCTCAGTGGCCTCTTGTGTCGCCATCTTGAACTGGAACCCCTCCGGAGCTTTCTAATAGCATGTTATTAATTTTCTAGGTAATATGTTAAGTCAGTTACCTGCCTGTTCGTGATTTTGAATTGATTGCTTTATCAGCAGATGCAGTGTATATGACGTTGATCTTCAGAATGTATTGAGGCTTTCTTGTGTCCTTGACTACACGCACAAATTTTAATATTTCATGTGTGCTTGAAAAATTAATGTTTTTTTTTCCTGTGTAGTGAGTATAAAATTCTACATCTAATATTTCAAACATTATTTTTGAGGGTTCTTCCTCAAATTTAGGCTCATCTTGAAAACCATACCTTTCTAACAAGTGTTTTTGTTGTATATTTTAACGAAAATAGAGTCAGGCAAGTTTAGAAAAAAGAACAACCAGTCTTTAGCATATAATCTATTGATATAGTCACCACCCAGGACAGGGTTGACATTCATAACTATTCTTAATCTATACCTATTGGATTCCCACCCACTCTCTAGCTCATTAGCTTCCAGAGCTGATCATATATCCAATTTATTGCTTTTCCTAATCTCTAGAGATACATAATGAATTCTAACCAATTTTAAATGATGTGGCAGGAAAAACCCTCTCTTCCTTTTAGTTGAAGTAAATTCTGTTTTAGCTAAACAACTCACCCAAAGGGTAGACACACAATAGGATGGTAATAATTGAATAACTGGATTTCTGAATCAAAGTGGAGTTTTAAATCCTATCACCCTATTGATCCATTTGGTCTTACTGATGAACTAATAACTCAGTAATGTTTATTTGTGATTAGTTGTTGGGTGATTTTGTATTTGTAGCAGAAAAGAGCTGGGGGAGAAGGTGCATAAGCAATTATTCCGAGAGGTTGAACCTCTCAAAGCAAACAAATTGGGTTTGTTCAAGTAGCATCTATTGCCATTATATGGAACATACTTTGAATAACTGTAATGATGAATAGTGTAGTCGACAGGAGGACTGTAATCTATGGTAGTTATTAATGGGATAATCATTATTTCCTTCCTTTTTTTTCCCCCTGGAGGTGGGGGAGAGTGAAAAAATTCACCTCTTTTCTCTGCCACTGATCTTTACAAGAATGACTTTCTCATTGAATCTTTCATTTTTTAAAAAAAATTTTAATGTTTATTTATTTTTGAGAGACAGAGACAGCATGAGTGGGGGAGGGGCAGAGAGAGAGAGAGAGAGAGAGAGGGAGAGAAAGAGAGGGAGACAGAATCTGAAGCAGGCTCCAGGCTCTGAATTTCAGCACAGAGTCCGACCTGGGGCTCAAACTCGGGAAATTTGAGATCATGACCTGAGCTGAAGCTGGTCGCTTAACTGACTGAGCCACAGGCACCCCATCTCATTGCATCTTGAGTGTACTTCCCAGTATGATGCCTGCCTGTATCATGATAAGACAGCTTCCTCATAATATTCCCCATGAAGAGCTCAACGTTTTAAGCAATGGCAGTCATACTGGAATAAGCATGAGACACTTATTGTGGAGCCTTTGAACTCTCATTTGATGTATTGTTTCCCATCCATTCTGTTCATAGATTTACTATCATGCCATGCCATGCCGCAACTACCATTTTCAATGGGACTGGTACCCTGTACCCTCAATTTAACTCCAGAGGAGTTGGTGTTGGGCCGCTTGTAGTTGTTATTGCTGTATCCCCAGTGGGGGCCCAGTGATGCTGACTCATATTTACCTTCTGGATCCATGTTATTCTTAGGGCTAGGAATCACCAACTTACACTCCTTCCTTTCATTGGAAAGATCTGTGCTTTGCAGGACAAGTTAACTTGACTGTTTAGAGAAAAAACACAGCATTCTCTTGTTCTAATTACAGTGATCACATATGACACTTTCAAAGTCAGAATCACTTGTTTTCTAGATTGGGATCAGCAAAAACATATCTCATCTCTGGGGAAGAACAACCAGATCAGTTTTTCTCCTGAAAAGGGGTTTGTAGTATGAAGGCACTCTTTACCCAGATCATGCACATGCACAATTGTTCAATAATAGGAAAATAGATAGCATGGGATAATTACTGGACAGAAAATCACCATCAGAATTTTGTAGGAAGCTAGATGGCTAGGGTGGAGGCTTTTGGGAACAGGTTAGGGACTGCTTGGGAATACTGTTCTCATTTTAAACTGTAGTCTAACCTCACTAATAAAGAAAAACAAAAATATAGCATTATCTCTGAAACTTGGAATACTTAACTAGATTTCTGTCACCATTCCGGGTGGTATATGTGACTCTTATCAGTTATCTCTTGCTGTGTAATAAACCCTTTGGAAACAATTTGGATCATCACTTTGGGCTCTGCTGATAAGGACAAGTTTTCTCTTGCTCTTGGAAGGGCTCACTCATGCATTTGTGGTCAGTTGCTCATTCTGTGGTCAGTCAGTGGACTAGCTTGGGGCTGGTTTACCCAGGTGGCCTCACTCACTTTTCTGGGAGTGGCTGTCTATAGGTAAGGGTACCTCAGGTCTCCTGCACTGGTCTCATCCTTTAGCAGGAATACCTGAATTCATACCAGCAGGACTCCAGCAACAGTAAGGAAGTGAACCCCTACTCCCACAAGCTCTTTTAAAGGTGTGCATTATGTTTGCTAATTTCCCATTAGCAAAAGACAAGTTATAAGAAGCCAAGCCCAGATTCAAGGGTAGAAAAATGGTCTTTACCTTTTGATAACAGAAGATGCAAAATCTCATTGGCAAAGAGGTATGCATGAAGAATGGGGAAAATATGTAGCCATTTTGCTGACTTAGCTTGAATACTACAACCTTGAGAAAATAAGAAAGCTCAGGGAATTAAAGTTATTAATCTAAAATTAGACAGCAATACCTGGGGGTGACATTGGTGTCAAAAAAATGTATGTTGGTCTCCAAAGCCCATGTTCTTTTTCTTTTTTTTAAACATCATGCCACCAAGCCACAGAGCTATAGTAGTTGGAGGTACCTATTTTCTATCCATCCACCACTATTTTTAAAACACACACACACAAGCAGTTGATAATTTTGCAATGTGTAAAGATCTACACAGGTATAATTTAAATTACCTGGAATCCCCTTCCATCTAAGATGTTTGATGATCCTGAGTTCCTTCTGAATAGAAGTCCTTAGTGGCTTCTGCATGTACATATATTCAGCAGTAACTAATGACACCATATTGTAATTTTCTATTAGACCATAAGTTCCATTGCAAGAATTCATTGTGCCATGTTGTATTTATCAGGTGCCTGACAGAGAAGCTTGTTTAAAGATGTTCAATATATGTTGGTTGAATAACTGAACTGTTAGCATTTATTTTCTTCACTTAAAGGTGTAACAGAAATATCTCAGGCAACAATGTTTAGTTAGTTGTAGCTGGTATTCTCTCATACATTAATACAAAGAACCCTATAATACACATAAAGTAAAGTCTGTTAATAGTGGAAAAGAGACAAATAGCCTATAGAGAGGAATTACATATAATTTACATAAATACCTCCCCCCCTCAATGAGCAAGGTTTAACTCCTCTCTCCTTTGAGTAGGCCCATGCTTGGTGACTTGTTTTTCAAATACTAGAGTATGGGAAAAAATAAAATAAGGAGTCATTTTGTAGGGAAGGAACCTGGCAAACATTTCTCAGCCAGCTTATGGTGGACATTGTCAGTAATGTCATGTTGATAGCATGTACTCTGATATGATCAGAATGGCACTTCATCTTGATCTTCCTCCTCAAAACCCATAACTCCAGTCTAATCATGAAAAAAAGACCAAACCAGGATTGAGAGACTGTCTGTAAAATGCCAGGCCTGTACTCCTCAAAACCATCAAAGTCATCAGAAACAGGGGAAGTCTGGGAAATTGTCCCAGACCAGAGGAGGCTGAGGAGACTTGACAACTAAATGTAATGTGGGATCCTGATAGGATTCTGAATAGAAAAAGGACGTTAGGGAAAAACTATTTTCTTAGTCATTTCGGACTTTAACAACTCACCGTAGACTGGGTGGCTTAAACAACATTTATTTCTCACCGTTCTGGAGGATGGGAATCTGAGATCGGAGTGCCAGTATGGTTTGGTTCTTGGTGAAAGTCCTCTGTCGGGTTTACCCACAGCCAGCTTCTTGCTGTGTTTTCACATGATGGAGAGAGAGATCATCTCTCTTGTGTCTCTTCTTATAAGGGCACCAGTGCCATTTATGAGGGCTCTACCCTCACGACCTGATCAGCTCCCAGAGTCCCCTACCTCCAAATATCATCAAAGTAAAGATTTGTGTTTTCACATATGAATTTGGGTGGGGGACAGAGGATACAAAATTCAGTTCATAGCACTAATGAAATAGAATGAACTATATACAGTTAATAGTGTGGATGTTGGTGTTTCGTTATGAGAAATGTATCATATAGTGTAAGATGTTAGCAATAGAAATTGAGGGCAGGGTATGTGAGACCTCTCTGTACCATCTCTCCAAATTTTTTTGTAAATCCACAACTATTATAAAACAAAAGTTTACTGAAGTTTAAACTATCTCAGCTAACAAAAAAAGAATATATCTACGTTGCAGTTCTGAAACAGTTTATTTTCTGAAGACATGAAAGAAAGTGATTATTGAAAGAATGTATAGCACCTAGAGCTTTACTTATACAGTGATACATAAACTTATCTTAAATTCATAAGAGTCATGGAAACAAGGAGAACCGATTGTAGATGAAAATGCTGCCTCATTTTCCGTTTATAATGACTTTTCCACAAGATGACAAAATAATAAAGAATTGTAAGCTCCTCTCAATCTGCCAAAACTATGTGAGCTGGTAGGAGACTGGGTAGCTGGGAAATTGGTATGAGAGGGAGACTTTCCCTGGTAAATCATTTTTGTATTTCATATTTTGTATCGTGTGCACACATGTATTACCTACTTTTAAAAAGTTAATTAACAGTTGGCTCTGTTTGAAAATAACAAATATTATAGCTAAAACCTCGTATGTAGGTGAAAATCTGCCTCTCTCAGCCAAAAATGACAAGATTGAGCCTGATAAGCTATAAAGTTCGTGGCCATGTAAATTAAGCCAGTGAGTTGAAATCCTTTTCATGCCTGGCAGAATTTCAAAATTGACACTACCTCAAAATTTGACTCATGCTAAATAATATAGCCAGGGTTTAAAAAAACAAAAAATAAAAAGTTCCAAAGTTTGGGAACTTTCTACCATGAGAATTAAATATTAGCAGAATAGTCAATTTGATGGTGTTAGCATGGTCCTTTAGCAATTAAGTAAACTTTTATAATGTAGTTTTATATTTGCGAGGCAGAACCTATCCAAAAATATCACCCTAATGATGGTGGTCTTTGAACAGAAGATTAATTAATGTATATCCAGGCTTCCTGTATTTTATAATCACAGGGTTTTGCAACTTTCATTAGCTTTTAAGTTAATAAGGCAAGTTATGAATTAGAAGATTTTCCAAATTACTGTTCATGTGATCTTTATACAAAAGTTTTTAAAACCCTGCAGAAAATCTAACGTATAAAGCTTCAGTTCTGTTATTGAGCAGTTGCTAGCTACATGGTGCTGTATCTCCATAGTTTATCAAGTTCTTACGATGATTGTGAGAAGGAAGACTCTATTCTCTCATGATTATTGGGCCATGAGCAAATTAAAAGAATCTTGTAGAAATGTGACCCCAAAAGAACTAAGAGCTTCTAAGGTCTTATAGGGTTTTAGACTGGAAATAGATCTTAGGGATCAATTTAGTCAAATCCCTTTATTTCACAGATGAAAAATCTAAGGGTCATAGAAATTAGGTGAGTTGTTTATGGTCACCCATTAAACATTTACTGAAGAGAACTAAAACTCTTGTTTCTTCCCAGATTTTCTTGCAAAGGAAATGCACAGGTCATTCACGGATATTTCCAGTATAAACCATGGCATGAAAATACTGGAGTAGGGAAGGGGTAGGCAGGGAGCAAACAATTCAATACAAATGAAGTCGTAGGAGAAATTCCTACGAGAGAGGAACGGGAATTAAGCAAGGGAGAAAGAAGATGCCTATCTAATATCTCATAAAATAAGCCTATATTCCTTATTCCATGACTAATGTTCTCTAACTAATACATTCTAAATGTAGGTATTCATTTCCAATGACATATCCCCATCTAAAATTCAGCATAGACTCTATCATTTTTGAGATATTTCCTGATTCAAGTTAATACTATCTTTGCCTCCCACTTAACAGCACCACTGGATGGGGATGTCAAATGTGGAAATCAGGGAAAGGGGCATGAAGCTGAGCTGAGAGTATCAAGAGCCCATTCTAGAGGTAGTGGCAGTAAGAAAAGTTCATTCTAATAATCCTTAAAAGGCTGGTATAAGAACATGTGTTCACCATATCCCAGTTTGGTTGATGCACTGGCATACCTGGAATTGTGTTTTTATTTATTAGCTGTAACTAAAATAATTCTTTACTATCTGCAATTATTAATACTATTTATAAACTGCTTCTCTTCACTTCAGTCTTGCCACAATCATCCTTAATGATGTGGCTTTATTTTGGTCAGTTATGCAGAATTATCCTTGGACTTTGTATTTAAAAATGCAAAGCATGCATTCTACTAATTATGCTAATTAGATACATACATGAACAGTGGTTTCTGAATAGAAGATGCTTACAAGAGACCTCTACCATATTTATTTGAGAGGTTTTTTTTTTTTTTAATTTTTATTTATTTTTGACAGAGAGAGCATGAGCGGGGGAGGGGCAGAGAGAGAGGGAGACACAGAATCCAAAACAGGCTCCAGGCTCCAGGCTCCAAGCTCCAAGCTGTCAGCACAGAGCCTGATGCGGGGCTCGAACTCGTGAACTGTGAGATCATGACCTGAGCCGAAGTCGGATGCTCAGCCGACTGAGCCACCCAGGTGCCCCGAGAGGTTTTTTTTGTTTTTTTTTTTTAAGGGACAAGATCTTTCCACATTTTCTTATTGCCCTTGCTTTTTACTTGAACAAGAGTGTGAGAAATGTAACCAACATCTATCAATAAAAGGTACCTGGCTGGCTCAGTTGACAAAAGATGTGACTGGATCTCAGGATCGTGAGTTTAAGCCCCAAGTTGGGTGTGGAGCCTACTTAAAATTAAAAAAATTAATAATAAAACAAATTTAAGAATCAGTAATTCTCTACTCCAGTATCCTGCAGTCAGTAGTTGACATTTTGATGTAGGGATTTGATGTTGCTGTTACGTGAATTTTGACTCCGACTGAAAACCATTAAACTTAACAGAAATCTTGCCATTATAAATGGAGACTTGGTTTCATTGTTTAATTTTATGAAATGCTGAAATGCTACTGAAAACATAATTATGAATAAAGAAGGTGAGAGATTTCAAAGAATTTTTGGAAAGAGAGTAACATTGGTTGAGATCTTGAGTCTAGCATTGTGTAAAATAAGGCAGTATAAGAATTTATCTTTAGTGAGTTCACTGCATAGTTGGAGAACAAATCTACACACGTGAAATATTAAAAGACAATTGACAATTAAGAGCTAAATTGTATTGCAGAAACCAGGAACACTAATAGTTCAAAACACTGTGGGCTAGAGCAGAAA
Source organism: Panthera uncia (assembly GCF_023721935.1). Taxonomy (NCBI): domain Eukaryota; kingdom Metazoa; phylum Chordata; class Mammalia; order Carnivora; family Felidae; genus Panthera; species Panthera uncia. Next base: position 182,599,154 of record NC_064811.1, read on the forward strand.
AGAGTGCTTCCTGGTGAAGTGTTCATAGCTCCTTCTCCCCACTTGCCTACTTCAAAGGTTTATATTTCCAGCAAAATTACTAATTTGTCTCTAATAAAAAGAATATATGAGAACACTACAAAGAAAAAAAACTTTACTGGTAAATAAAATTATAGGAAAGAGCATTTGGAACGAATCAGTGTTATTTTGTTGGATGTGATGATGGTATCATGATTGTTTTTTTAAAATTTCCCTTATCTTTTAGAGATGCATATTAAAATATTTACAGATGATATGGCATGTCTGCCATTGTTTTAAAATACTCAAAAAAAGGTTTTTGGCGTAATAAATGAAGTATAAGAACCGAATGTTGATCATTAATGAAACTAGATAATAGGTACAGGGAGACTGTTCTGTTTTTCTGTATGTTTTAATTTCAGCACAGCAAAACAGAATGGAAAGAAAGAAAGAAAAAAGAAAGGAAAAAACAAAAGCATGATCTAGAGCAAATGTTTTACTGAAATGCAAGATTAAAGTCAGGAACAAAAAGGTCCTCTGTCCTTATTTCTTTGACATCTCTAGAGTTTCATGTGGAAGGAAACAGGTGGCCTGCACTGATTCTCTATTTTTCCACGTATCATCTATGCATACAGATATATTTATATATAATAAAATAAAATATAAAAACATGAAAACATGAGAGGGACTGTGGAGATTGCTAGTTGAAATCCACTTTCTTTTTTTCTTTTTTTTCCATTGATAGGGCAATATCTTGCTGTTATGGCCTTGTAACTAAGTGCTTATCAGTGGAATGAGTGCAGACTAATTCATGCCACTTGTGGGACTGAATTTTTAAGTTCATTTTTTCCTGTTCACTGGCTACAACAGAAGCATTGTGGCAACCCACCCTTAGTCAGGTAGATGGTAACGGAGGGCATAGCAGCGTTAAAGAATGGAAGAGCAGTCACATTGGGCTCAGTCTGCTGCAGTCATCTGGGCTCACACTGAGGTAATAGGAAAGAGAAATAAAGTTTATATTTTATTTAAGCTAGTGGGGAGTGAGGGGGAATATTCTTTTTTAATATCAGTGTTTTACGTTAATCACATTTCTACGGAAAAAAATCACTGAAATCTTTAATGTACAGAGAACTAAAATTATTTTTATAAGTATATATTTAACATTTTAAGTACACTCATATAGAGAAATCAAAGGTTAATATTTAAAGTCTATAAGTTGCACATTTATGTTGTTATATATTTATACATCCATTTTCACACCTGCTGCCAATATATTTTAATATATAGCAATTAAAAACTTTTTTTGTGTGTGTGGAGGGCACCTGGATGACTCAGTTGGTTAAGTGTCTGACTCTTGGTTTTGTCTCAGGTCACGATCTCACGGTTTGTGAGTTCGAGCCCTGCATCGGTCTCCGTGCTGGCAGCACTGAGCCTGCTTGGGATTCTCTCTCTCCCTCTCTCTCTCTGCCCCTCCCCGACTCACACTGTTTCTTTCTCTCTCAAAATAAATAAACTTAAAAAAATAAAATATTTTTCTTTGTGGAAATATTTTGGTCAAGTATTAACTTGACCTTCTTTGAATATAACAAACTGTCAATCTTTCAACCATGTAGCTGAGCTTAGGAATTGAGTAACACATAATTTTTGTTTTACTAGATCTCATTTGAAATTCTGAAGAAAGACAAGGTTTTTTTGAGTAAAAACTTACTAATTTTGTGAAACCTAGAGAAATTATTCTTAGTATATAATCAAATGTAACTGATAAATGTTTGACCTGTTTTTGCTACAGTGAGTAGCCACATAAAAAATAAGGATTTAAGAAGAAGGAAAAGAAAAAAAAATTCAGTTAAAACACATAATTTCAATTAGAGTCTAACTAATAGACTTTCAACAGTAATTTTGAAAACCCTTTTAAATTTCTGTATATAGAAAGGTATTTTTATTTGATTCTTTCTTGAACTTAGTATGAAAAAGTTAATTGTACTTCACTGGATTTAAGTGATAAGTTTATTTTGAATGGATGATAAAGTTTTAAGTTGAAAAGATAGCTTTACTTAACAAAAGTGTGTATTTTAAATAAATAATTTTGAGTGCTTGAGTCTCTTTTCCTTGTGATCTCTGAATAAAATAATGTAAGAAGTCACAAGTAGATATTTTGTGGTTATTAGAAGAAATAATGTCTAAAACCCAAATGCCCATTTGGGTAGGGTTCTGTTACGAAATTATGATATGTCCACAAAAAGCAAGGTGTAGTAGAGTAGAGAATATATAATGTGCTGCATTTGCATAAAAATAATGGGAAAGATAATTTCCTTTTCTCACTGCATGAATAAATTATTGTATAGTTTTATAAACAAAAATAAGAAATTGTGCTAAAACCTATCTATAAGAAGAAGCATTAAAAACTAGGACTCATTTCAGAAACAGTTACTTATTTCACTTTATTTTATCAACAGATAATCTTTTAAGTAAGAAATGAATATTGTTGATCCTTTACAGGAATGAAACATGGGGGAGGCATGAAGAGACCTAACTTCATAGTATCCTAGGAATCCTTTTTTAAAAGAATACTTCAAAAACTGCCTATTTTTTACAGCACTCACTTTTACTACTTTAGCAATGTCACACCTACCCGCTCATAGGTTTTTTCATTATCTTTTATCACAGATGAATTTCCAGCACTTTATTAACCTCCTCACTGTTTCTGTTTTTACCATCCATATATTTGCTTATTACCCAGCAGGGCTTGAAAGGGAGCAAGTTTCAGGCTTATGACACAATGGCTCACCTCTTAGCATATTTTTCAAGTCAAAGCAATTCTCCTGTCCTTCTTAAGGAGAGTAAGCAGGAGGCTTGAATGTATACAATCATCTGTTGTTTTGTCTCATCTTTCTAGGTAGATTTGTTCTTTCATTTGGATTATCCTTCTGGCTTCTCAGATTATTAGCCATGACTATTCCAAATCAAAGACACTTGAGAAAAGAGTCATTTTTTTATCTTTACAAATATATCCTATCCATTTCCATGCACCCAATCCATGCAAAGAAATAGCAGGGTTGTGACAGCACATTTTTTGAGACTGTTTTAACGTTTTCTGTGGCTTTTGCCAGGAAGACTTTGTAATTTCTTTTGTTTTTACCTTGGAATTTGATTGCCCAGATGATTACTCATTTGATATTTTTCAAATATTGTTACTTGGGCTTTGTTTTTAAGTACTAAAATGTTCTTTTTTTTCTAATTGTCTAAATAAAAATAATTGCTTATTTCTAGCCACAGTAAACAAAAGAAGTCAAGTTTTTCCTCACCAGTCTACACCTGGCTTAGTTAAGCTGATTGATTTGTATTGAAAATTTTAAACTAGTTTAATTTTAACTAGTTTAAAATTTTTTCTTTGGCAGACCTTAAGAATGATGATTATACTACCAGCCCAGTCTTTAGCAGCAAAACTGAGAATTAAAAATTTTTTCAATTTTTTAATTAATCACTAAGTCATTGATTTTTACCTAAAAATCTCCTATTTGAACTACTAAAAGAACTTGCAGCTGGTTTCAAAGAATAGTGGAATTGATGCTGTGTGACTTCCAAGTGTAGGAGAGCTTCTACTTGGCTTTTTCCTCTTGTGTTAGTCTGGGAGAAGCCAGCCACCTTGTTATGAGGACAGTCAGTCAGCCCTGTAGGAGGTCTCCATGTGGCAAGGAACCAAACTGCTAGCTTTGTGGGACAAGCCAACTCAGAAGCACAGCCTCTAGCCTCAGTGAGGCATTCAGGAGATTTTAGCTTTCTAGCCTTGAGTCTTCCAGCTGATGACCCAGATGTTGTGTAGCTAGGACAAGCCCCCACCACTGTGTTGTGACTAAACTCCTGTCCCATAGAAACTATGAGATAATGAATGATTATTTGGGTGCAATGTATTACGCAGCAATGACTAAATAAATAACAAACTCCTTGAAACAGGCTGTCACTGTGTTAGACAGTAAGGACTATACAATTATTAAGGCAGATTTTGCCTTCAGTGGTGTCTGGTCTTTTCTTTAATCTGCTCATCAATATTTGTTTCTGCTTGAGGGCCTCTGGCTGTGGGCTTTGTTATAGTAGCCCCAGGTAGGTAATTTAGAGCTCCTGGTTGTATGATTTTATTTTATACTTCTATCTTTTATATCCCATATATAAGGTTATTTTATGACCTTATTTTATATCTTAGTATATGTGTGTGTGTGTAACTATGTACATATTTTACAAAGCAAGCTTATTTTTTTATGGAAAAAAATTTTTAATGTTTATTTTTGAGAGAGACAGACACAGAGAGAGTGCAAGTGGGGGAGGGCAGAAAGAAGGGGAGACACAGAATCTGAAGCAGTCTCTAGGCTCTGAGCTGTCAGTACAGAGCCCAATGCAGGGTTCAAACCCACAAACCGGGAGATCATGACCTGAGTTGAAGTTGGATGCTCAACCAGCTGAGCCACCCAAGTGCCCCAGACCAAACTTTTAGAGAAAGAAACAATAATAAGCATATTTTGAATATTTTAAATTTTATACAATACTCTCTTTTTTAAAATACTGTTAATATTTTTATAAAACTGTCATGCTCCCTTGGCCACAGCAACTTCTTATTCAACACGTCTCTGGAGGCAAGGGAAACAAAAGCAAAAATGAACTATTGACACCTCATCAAAATAAAAAGCTTCTGCACAGCAAAGGGAACAGTCAGCAAAACTAAAAGGCAACTGACAGAATGGGAGAAGATATTTGCAAACGACATGTAAGATAAAGGGTTAGTATCCAAAATCTATAAAGAACTTCTCAAACTCAACACGTAATAAACAAATAATCCAGTGAAGAAATCAGCAAGAGACATGAATAGACACTTCTCCAAGAGACATGAATAGACAGCCAACTGACACATGAAAAAATGCTCCACATCACTCATCATCAGGGAAATACAAATCAAAACCATAATGAGATACCACCTCACACCTGTCAGAATGGCTAACATTAGCAACTCAGGCAACAACAGATGTTGGCAAGGATGCAGAGAAAGAAGATCTCTTTTGCATTGCTGGTGGGAAACAAACTGGTGCAGCCACTCTGGAAAACACTGTGGAGGTTCCTCAAAAAATTAAAAATAGAACTACCCTACGACCCAGCAATTGCACTACTAGGTATTTATCCAAGGAATACAGGTATGCTGTTTTGAAGGGGCACATGCACCCCAATGTTTATAGCAGCACTATCAACAATTGCCACAGTATGGAAAAATCCCAAAAGTCCATTGACAGATGAATGGATAAAGAAGATGCAGTATATATATATACAGTGGAGTATTACTCGGCAATCAAAAAATGAAATCTTGTCATCTGCAGCTACGGGGGTGGAATTGAAGGGTATTGTGCTAAGTGAAATTAGAGAAAGACAAACATCGTATGACTTCACTCGTGAAGACTTTAAGATGCAAAACAGATGAACATTAGGGAAGGTAAGCAAAAATAATACAAAAACAGGGAGGGGGACAAAACACAAGAGACTCTTAAATGTAGGGAACAAACAGAGGGTTACTGGAGGAGTTGTGGGAGGGGGGATGCGCTAAATGGATAAGGGGCATTAAGGAATCTACTCCTGAAAACGTTGTGCTATATGCTAACTTGGATATAAATTAAAAAAAAAAAAAACCAAAACCTGTCATGCTCATAATAAGACATTTAAGGGTCAAAGATAAAATTAATTAATTAATTTTAAAAGTTTATTTAATTTGAGAGAAAGAGAGAGAGGAAGAGCGCACGAGCAGGGGAGGGGCAGAGGGAGTGGGGGAGAATCCCAAGCAGGCTCTTCACTGTTAGTGTGGAGCCTAATGAAGGACTCAGTCTCACAAACCATGAGATCATGACCTTAGCTGAAAGCCAGAGTCAGATGCTTAACTGACTGAGCCACCCAGGTTCCCTCAAACATAAAATTTAAGAGGATATAATTGTGGCTCTCATACAAATATAAAAACGTGAGTGAAGATTTTTTTTAAATCTCTTAGTTTATGAAGGAATCAAGATATAACCAGTTTAAAAAGAATTCAAAAAACTACATATATATGTCAATTAGGGAATGTTGTAATGGATTTACAAATAAATGCAAAATCTATTAGGATTGGTCAGTGTTGGGGCACCTGGGTGGTTCAGAGGGATGGGCCTCTGACCCTTCATTTCAGCTCAGGTCATGATCCCAGGGTTGTGGGATGGAGTCCTGCCTAGTGCTCTGGGCTGAGTGTGGAGCCTGCTTGGGATTCTCTCTCTCCTCCTTTGCCCCTCCCCCTCAAAAATAATTGATCATATCTATATAGTAGTAATCATTTGCATTCTACCAGACACAGTTTGTATTTTTATGGACAAGATTAATTTACATTGCTATCATTCTTTTTTTTATGACATTGCCAGTTTTATTTATTTATTTATTTATTTATTTATTATGAAATTTATTGTCAAATTGGTTTCCATACAACACCCAGTACTCATCCCAACAAGTGCCCTCCTCAATACCCATCACCCATCCTCCCCCCCTGCCACCTGCCATCAACCCTCAGTTCTGTTTTTAAGAGTCTCTTATGTTTTGGCTCCCTCCCTCTCTAAACTTTTTTTTTTTTCCTTCCCCTCCCCATGGTCTTCTGCTAAGTTTCTCAGTTCACTGCTTTGTAGGATATTCCCAAATCTGCATTTTCTAATTGTTTCTTGAGGGTTAGATTCACAATAAACAATTTCTTGAGATTATTTTCTAGGTGGTGTCAAGATCAGTGTAGTTTTGTTGGCCAGGTACCAGTTTTCCACTGTTACAGACAATGCATGCTCCAGTGACCAACTTTTCACACTTGTGTGATCATGTCTTTGGGATAGCAGTTCTAAACCTGAAGGTGCACTAAGTTTTCAAGTGGGGAATTTATTGAAATTGCAGATTATCATAAGTTGCAGATGACTCTAGATATTTTAATTTAATAAATCCTAGATAAAACCTAGTAGTCTACATTTTTTATTACCACCCAAGAGTTTTCAGGTTGTATTGGACAGAAGAGTACATTTGAGAAACCACTGTTTAGAGAAAAGTACCTCAGAGGCTTATGGAGCAAAGCCTACATGCACTTTAAATTTCAGCATGTATTTCCAAGCTTTTTATCATAAGCCTCCCATTTCCCTAAACCACAGCTGGCAATATGCTTTATTAATTTTTGCATTTATTTCTAATTTACTACCAATTTTACCTTTGGAGTAACACAAAAATATTGTTTTTTTCTGTTTAAAATCTAATGTATATATGTATAAGATTTATAAAATATTTTCATTTTTAATTTTACTTTAAAAAAAGAGGGGCGCCTGGGTGGCTCAGTTGGTTGAGTGTCCGACTTCAGCTCAGGTCATGATCTCATGGATCATGGGTTCGAGCCCCACATCAGGCTCTGTGCTGACCACTCAGAGCCTGGAGCCTGCTTTAGATTCTGTGTCTCCCTCTCTCTCTGCCCCTCTCCCACTCGTGATCTGTCTCTCAAAAATGAATAAATGTTAAAAAATTTTTTAAAAAGATGATGGTAATTGGGGTGGTCTCACTAGAAGATTAAAATATGATTTTATTTTTCCATAGCTTTTCCCTCAAAAGCAAGATTTAAAACTTTCCAATGGAATGAATTTTTTACAGAGTACTTACCAAACTCTTACAGAGTCCCTACTGGGCGCTGGGTACCGTGCTAAGTGTTTTACGAATATTGATTCATTTACTCATTCTAAAAACCTTGTAAGGTAAATACTATTATCATCCTCATTTTTCAGATCATGAAACTGGGGCATAGGGTAGTTAAATAACTCTGTTAAAGACTTGCAGATACTGAATAGTGGAGTTAGGATTCAAATTTATTAAAAGCCATGGAGGTAGAGAGTCCTAGTAAGGAGTTAAAGGGTTTCAAACTTGTTTGTGTGTATCTTATGACATGAATGAGTTGGTGCTACCCCTCACCCACAGTGTTTGCCTGAGTGTTTTCCTCCTTCCTCTTAAGATGCAGGTAGATGTTTTGAGGTTTGGAGAGGTAAAAAATGGAATAGATCAAAGACCCCTGGAGAAGGGATATATCTTCCCATTTCTTTAAAAACAAAACAAAACCAAAAAACAAACCCGTGTGGTTCCAACGTGGAAGATGTAAGGGAGCTAAGACCATTTTGGTATCACAAGGGTTTTACAGTTTTAAAGTTATAGGGGGCTCCAGCCTGGGTAGGAAAGAAGCAACAACAGGGGCAATGCTGGATGCCCACAAGAGGCAGGGAAGTAGACTGAGAGTCCCCAGAGACCATAGATTTGTGAGTTGTTCTTTGTATTCCTTGAATACAAAGGAGATACTCCATTAGGATTTTCTGTTCAGTTATAAAAAATTAGGCATATACACTTTTTCTCTATTTTAAGTACTCTTCATTATGTTATGATGGAACATCATATACAGTGTTCAAACTATTGTACAGTGGAACACAGAGTGTTATCAATAAATAATATGTCATATCATCTCTTTAAAAGTTTCAGTATTCAGTTGTGTCAGATTTTTTTTTTAAACCATCTTGTTCCTTGATTGGGAACTTTCAAAAAACACTTGGGGAAGAATCTGCACAGATTTAGGTCCTGGCAAGTAGGTTAAGCAGGCTGAGTAGGATGAGCTGATAAAATGGCTATAAATGCTAATGACCCTCATTTTACATGTAGGCTGCTAGGCTCTAGGGTCAGTGCGGCTGTGTATTTTTCACCACACATGGAGTATTACAGATGTTGAAATGATGCTTTCCTAAAATACACCTAAGGAATGGAGTTGGGACATGGTGATTAGTGAAAATTCTAAAGATAGTGTAGGAACAAGTAGCAAAGCCAGTTTAAGAGCTGATAATTTTATCAACAGATCTCAAATTTAGTGTAGCAGCACAAGGATTTGCCTTGATCCACAGCTGTGAGAAAGTAACTTTGCTGCTAACAATAAAATACGAAAATTGTAAGTTATATTTTTCATAAATTAGAGTAGTTATATTTGTAGTACCTTATTGTCCTGAATTTCTTGAGTAGGAAGTAAGAGTTTCAGCTTGTACACACAAATGTGGTGAGAAGGATAATATTTTGGTTTATACGATGTGATTTAAAGGATTTGGGGAATGCTTTTTGATCCTCAATCCTACACTCCTCCCAACCCACTCCTACCTCTCTAAAATCTCCTACATATTTTGATATTTTCTTTCCCCCTTTCTTTAAGATTATAGACTTAAAAGCTTCAAATGTATTAAACCAGGTAGGAGCTAAAAAATATCTATAGTATGAGTTGAAGTTTAATGGGTTATGAGCTACGTTAAAATTTAATTAAAGAGCAAAATATTACCAGGAGAGGACCAACCTTGGAAAGGTGTGGAGATGGGTAATTAGCAGCCAAATTATTCTTGGGCTTTGGGAAGGGCAGGAGTAGGAAGAATACTCATGAATGAAGGAATCCTAAGGCTAGCAATCTGTTTAGCATCCCGGTCATGGAATAGAACACCAGTAAATGAATTATAATCTTGGCTTTGAAATATGGCTTTGGAATGCTTCATAACTTTGAATTTTCTCTTCCTTGGTTGATAAAATAAAGCTTTCAAAGAAAAAAAAATGTATAATATTAAAAAATGTTTTTAAGAGAACATCTCCCTCATTCCTGGCAGAAGTATAAATTGACACAGCCTTTCTGAAGTTCAGTTGGCCAATATGTGCATCCATAAAATTAGTATCATGCCATGATGCTAATTTTCCAGCAGGATATACCATTTTTTACCTTTGCTACTTGTTATTAAGGGTTCAAAGTTTAATGTTAATTCATAGTTTGGTTTCTGATAAAGATGCAAATAATTTCTGTCTAGTAAGAAAAATAACCCGGGGTGCCTGGGTGGATCAGTCCAGCTTTGGCTCAGGTCATGATCTCAAGGTCCCTGAGTTCAAGCCCTACATCGGGCTCTGTGCTGACAGCTCACAGCCTGGAACCTGCTCCTGATTCTGTGTGTCTCTCTTTCTCTGCCTATCCCCCACTTGTGCTCTGTCTCTCAAAAATAAATAAACATTAAAAGAAATTAAAGAAAAAAAGAAAAAATAACCCAAAGATTATGGTTTATTGTTCTGTAAGACATTAAACAGATCCAAAAAAAACCCACACTAAACTACCAATATTATTCTAATACATATTTTTTTTCTAAATGCCTGAAATACCAAGTTTTCCAAATGCATTTGAAACTAGCTTAGTGATCTTACTGATTCCCTCATGATTTAGTTAGATATTTGAAACATGTCTAATTTATATTTTTATGAGAACTGTGTTTTTAACTTTAAAAACAATAGATTTATTGATCTTTTGACAATAGGGCTATTGAAAATCTAATAAATAACAACAAAAGAAAATGAAAAGAATGCTAACCTAAGGTAGCATCGTCTCATTAAGCAAAGAGAAAAACTGAAATGGCACACTGCTATCTCTTTTTTACAAATGTTCACTCTAATGAATTTTTCATTTTTGTCCTTCCCTAATCCATATGTCCAGTGAATAATCTAAAGGTTCATGACTTACTAGTTTTGTTCCTCCTCAGTCTCTTTGAATACTTATCCTTCAGTTTTCCTCAATTTTGAATGTTTTTTCATAAGAGACCACTATTCTTTTATAAGATTCACTTACATAGAATAGAAGGTAAAAAATAATATATGGTCCCTTTTTATCCTTGGGTGAACTCTTCCGTCGGGAAGTTGCAAGTATTTTACCCACCCCAAACTATCTTATACTAATAGAAATTTTCAAATCCTTTAGGAATAAAATATTACTCAGATAATTTTGTACATTTGTGTATACTTTATGTTTCCTGTAAGAACTATGTATGAATTTACAGAGAATAAACAAATAGAGATTTCAAATTATATTAGTCTACGTGGGTTGCCATAACAAAATACCATATACAGGATGGCTGACACAACAGAAATTTATTTCTCACAGTTTGGAGACTGGAAATCCAAGAATCAAAGTGCTGGCAAATTTGATTTCTGGTGAGAGCTATCTGTCTTGCAGGCAGTTGTTTTCTTGGTATGTCCTCTCATGGCCTTTATTTGATGATGTGTGAAAGAGAGAGCTCTCTATTGTCTCTTCTGTGAAGATACTAATCCCATCAGGTTAAGGCTCCAACCCTTATGACTTCATTTACCCTTAATTACTTCCTTAGAAGCCCCCCCCCCCCCCCCGTCTCTAAATTGCCACACTGGAGGTTAGGGCTTCAACATGTGAATTTCTAGGTGATGGGGAGGATACAAAGATTCAGTCCATAACAAAAATGTTCATTTAAATAGGCTTAAAATACCTGAAATTCATTTTGGGGCTTATTGGTAATGGAAAAGAAAATACTAAAAACTCATTTTGAAACATCAGTAAGGTTTTATTAATTGCAAGAAGTACAAGCCTAAGGGAAGAGCATATGTTTGCATCATTTGCTCTTTTTTATCATCAAAAGTAATGATATTATACTTATATCAATGTTTAGCAAATGATGGTGCATTTTTCTGCATATGTAAGTTTTAAAGTGAACAGAAGATCACATTTCATAAGTATATGGCGACCTATCTGTAATTTCTAAACTAGTTAAGAGATGAAAAGTAGTAGTGGACTATTTCGTTTTTTCAACACATTGAATATTTTTCTTAAAACTTCCTTTCTTCTGATCAGTAAACACTCCCATGGTACAAACTTGTACCTGTCTTTCTTTACCTCATAAAACAGGTACTTGGCTTTGCTGTTGGCTTTATCATGGAGCAAAGCGTTGTCAGACAAGTGTAGGTAATATGCATACTTGTAGTGAAACAGTACTGAAACTAGCACAGTAAACAAATCAAATCAATGTGTATGACATTTTGTTTATTTCTATGACAAAGCAAATCTTTTCTTCATTTAGTACTAGCATATACAAATGAGCTTGACCTAAGGTACATATGTTACTTGAAAATATAAATGCATGATATGAAAATCTCAGTTCCATCACTTCCTTTAATTCTTAAAAGTTCAATAAATGAAAACAAAACAAATGGACAATAAGAAAAAAAAAAGACTATTTGGAAAAGATAATTTATATTAAAAAGGATTATTTTACTTTTCAATGGCATTATTTAACAAAAAAAATTACCAAAGATTTTCTTTATATCATAGTGCATTTAAAATTAAAATAAAGCACTGGAATAATAAATATTTTAAAGTGAATATACCAAAAATAAACCTAACCTACATATTTAAGTGAAATAAAGACAACTGTGGGAGTTAACAGGAAGCATCTGTTATTATCTAGACATGAACTTTAGAGGACAAGTAATTCAGTGCATAAATGAGATTTGAAAGATAAAGGAAAGAATATCTTTAAGACCCAGAAATCAACTTACCCTGAATGAATCTCAAAATCAGGAACTCAACAGAATCCTTGCATTCAAAAATATATTCTTCTCAGCTATATATATGATATATATAATAATTTTGATATATATGATATATATATAAATAAGGGTTAAATTTTTTATTCTTTAGCTTTTTAAAAAATTAATATTTTGTTTTTTACAACAGTTTTAGGTTCCCAGCAAAATTGAGGGGAAAGTAAGAGATTTCCCACATACCTCCTACCCAATTTATGCATAGCCTCCCCTATTATCAATGTCTCCCACGAGAGTGGTACATTTATTACAACTGGTGAATCCATGTTGACACATCATAATCACCCAAAGTCCATAGTTTACATTATGCTTCACTCTTGGTGTCAAGTATTTTATGGGTTTGGATAAATGTATAGTGACATATGCCCATCACTATGGTATCATGCAGAGTGTGTTCACTTCCCTAAGATCTTCTGTGCTCTACCTATTTATTCATCCCTCCCACCCCGACACCTAGCAACCACTGATCTTTTTACTCTTCTCCATAGTTGTCTCCTCCAAAATGTCATTTGGTTGGAATCATATAGTATATAGCCAGATTGGCTTCTTTCAGTTAGCAAAAGTTACCTAAAAGTTTCTCCATGTCTTTTCATGGCTTGATAGCTCATTTCTTTTTTCTTTTTTAATGTTTATGTATTTATTTATTTTGAGAGAGAGAGAGAGAGAGAGCGAGCGCATGAGCAGGGAGGGACAGAGAGAAAGGAGGAGAAGGAGGACTTGCTGTCAGTGCAGAGCCCAAGGAGGCTAGATTTCATGAATGGTGAGATCATGACTCGAGAAGAAATCAAGAGTCAGACACTTAACCAACTGTGCCAAACTCCTTTCAGTAAATACTGAAGAGCATAATTGCTGGGTCAATCAGTAAGAGCATGTTTAGAGTATGTAAGAAACTATCAAACTGTCTTCTAAAGTGATTGTACTATTTTGCATTGAAACAACAATAAATGATAGTTCTTGTTGCCTCACATCTTTGTCAACATTTGGTGTTGTAGATTTTGGCTATTATAATTGTGTGTATAGTGGTATATTATTTTAATTTTCATTTCCCTGATGACCTATGATGTGAAAAATTTTATATATGCTTATTTGCCATCTGTGCATCTTCTTTGGTGAAGTGTCTCTTAAGGTCTTTGTCCTATTTTTTAATTGGACTATTTTCTTATTGTTGAGTTTTAAGAGTTCTTTTATATTTTATGTAACAGTCCATTATCAGATATACCTTTGCAAATATTTCCTCCGAGTTTGTCTTCCCATTCTCTTGTCATTGTCTTTTTCAGAGCAGAAGTTTTTAATTTTAATGAAATTTAGTTTATCAATTATTTCTTTCATGGATTATTCCTTTGATATTGGATATAAAAAGTCATTGCCATATCCAAGGTCATTTCAATTTTCTGTGTTGCCTTCTAGGAGTTTTATAGTTTTGCCTTTTACATTTAGGTCTGTAACCTATTTTGAATTTCTTTTTGTGAAGCATGTGGGGTCTGTGTCTGAATTCACTTTCTTTATGTGTGGATGTCCAATTGTTCCAACACCATTTGTTAAAAAGACTGTCTTTGTTCTATTGTATTTCCTTGGCTCCTTTCTCAAAGACCAGTTGACTGTATTTATGAGACTGTATTTCTGGGCTCTTTATTCTATTCCATTGACTTATTTGTCTATTCTTTCACAAATACCATTCTGTCTGGATTATTCTAGCTTTATAATAAGTATTATAGTTGGGTAGTATCAGTCTTCCAACTTTGTTCTCATTCAGTATCGTGTTGGCTATTTGGGTCTTTTGCCTTTCCATATAATCTTTAGAATTGGTTTGTCAATACCTATGAAATAGCTTGCTGGGATTTTGATCGGGATTGCACTGAATCTGTAGATCAAATGGGGAAGAACTGATATCTTGGTGATGAATCTTCCTATTCATGCACATGGTATATCTCTCCATTTATTTAGTTCTTTTCTGTTTTTATTCATCACAATTTTATATTTTTCCTCATATAGATCTTATACATATTTTGTATATGTGTTTATAGATTATATTGTATACAATATAAATGTATAATACAATATAGATTATATTGTATACAATATAGATTATATATAGATTAGGTATATAGATTTATACCTAAGTATTTCATTCTTTTAGGTGCTGGTACAAATGATATTGTGTTTTTAATTTCATATACCACGTGTTCATTGCTGCTATAGAGGAAAGAATATTAACCATGTATCCTGTAACCTTGCCATAATTGTATATTTGCCTACATATATTTAATAGCAAAACTGTATACACATAAAAAGGTGATATATTACCCATAGAAGAACCAAATACTTCCATTGTTAATGAATCCTAGGTTAGGACTTACTTATATTGTGAAATGTAACATTTCATTTTTGAAAATGGAGGGTATGATTATCTCATTTGTATTATGACTGTGTAGTCATGTATAAAAAAATCTGATCAAATGAAAAAGTGTCTTTTTTTCCTTATTATTCAACTAATTTGTTTCTTGTTGGATTTTCAAAACTTGGAATTTCAGAACAGTTGTGACATATATATTTGTTATAGGTGACATAATAATATTTGTTGTAGGTGCCATATAAAACTATGCTAATGATGTTAATAAAGCTCACTATCACTGAAATTACAGATACCCCATATACATCGGAAGATAGAAAGGAAGAACTCATTTCTCCACAGGATATTCCAGAAATCATTGTGAAGGGGTCTGAAGCTGAAATTAATCTTCAAAATATGGATTTTGATAACTGATTTACAATTTTAAATACTAGTCAATAAGATAATATATCATGATTGAGAAGAAGGCCTCCTGTGTCAGTTGAAATGAAAATGTAGACTGCACTGAAAACCATAAAATACTTAGGAATAGACTTAACCAAAGAGGTAAAAGATCTATACGCTGAAAACTATAGAAACATTATGAAAAAAATTGAAGAAGACACAAAGAAATGGGAAAACATCCCATGCTCATGGATTGGAAGAACAAATATTGTTAGAATGTTGATATTACCCAAAGCAGTCTACATATTCAGTGCAATCCCTGTCAAGAACCACCAGCTTTTTTCACAGAGCTAGAACAAACAATCCCAAAATTTGTATGGAACCAGAAAAGACCCCAAATAGCCAAAGCAATCTTGAAGAAGAAAACAAAAGCTGGAGGTATCACAATTCTGTACTTAAAGGTATATTACAAAGCTGTAATCCTCAAGACAGTATGGTACTGGCACAAAAACAGACACATGGATCAATGGAACAGAATAGACAACCCAGAAATGGACCCCCAAATATATGGCCAACTAATCTTTGACAAAGAAGGAAAGAATATCCAATGGAAAAAAGGCAGTCTCTTCAGCAAATGGTGCTGAGAAAACTGGACGGCAACATGCAGTAAAATGAACCCAGACCACTTGCTTTCCTGATACACAAAAATAAACTCAACATGGATGAAAGACCTAAATGTGAGACAGGAAACCATCAAAATCCTAGAGGAGGAAACAGGCAGCAGCCTCTTTGACCTCAGCCACAGCAACTTCTTACTAGATATGACTCCTGAAGCAAGGGAAACAAAAGCAGAAATGAATATTGGGACCTCATCAAGATAAAAAGCGTCTGCACAGCGAAGGAAATAATCAACAAAACTTAAAGGTAACTGATGGAATGAGACAATATATTTGCAAATGATGTATCAGATAAAGGGTTAGTATCCAAAATCTGTAAAGAATTTACCAAACTCAACACCCAGAAAACACATAATCCAGTGAAGAAATGGGCAAAGACATGAACACTTTTCCAAAGAAGACATCCAGATGGCTAAAAGATGTTCAACATGAAAAGATGTTCAACATCACTATCATTAGGGAGATACAAATCACAACCACAATGAGATATCACCTCACACCTGTCAGAATGGCTAAAATTAACAACTCAGGAAACAACAGATATTGGAGAGGATGCTGAGAAAGAGGAACCCTTTTGCACTGTTGGTAGGAGTGCAAACTGGTGTGGCCACTCTGGAAAACAGTATGTAGGTTCCTCAGAAAATTAAAAAATAGAAGTGCTCTACGAACCAGCAATTGCACCACTAGGTATTTATCCAAAGAATGCAAAAATGCTGATTTGAAGGGACACGTGCACCCCAGTGTTTATAGCAGCACTATCAACAGTAGCCAAAGTATGGAAAGAGCCTGAATGTCCATTGACTTGTGAATGGATAAAGAAGATGTGGTATATACATACGATGGAATATTCCTCGGCGATCAAAAAGAATGAAATCTTGCCATTTGCAACAATGTGGATGGAACTAGAGTGTATTATGCTAAGCGAAATAAGTCAGCGAAAGACAAATGTCATATGATTTAATTCGTATGTAGAATTTAAGAAACACAAAAGATGAATATAGGGGAAGGGAAGCAAAAATAAGATAAAAACAGAGAGGGAAACAAACCATAAGAGACTCTTATATACAGAGATTGCTGTCAGGGTGTTGGGTGGGGGGATGGGCTAAATGGGTGATGGGCATTAAGGAGGACACTTGTTGGGATGAGTACTGGGTGTTATATGTAAGCGATGAATCAGTAAATTCTATTCTTTAAATCATTATTATGCCATATATTAACTTAGATTGAAATAAAATAAAAAACGAAAATGTAGAATTGTATAGCTAGATTCTAACTAAATTTTTTAATGATAGGAACATCTTAAATTTCATTGTTCAAATTTTTATTAATTAATAAACAAGTAATTGGGGCCAGCTACTATCCTTTGGTAATCCAGTCAATTCTCTTTCTATCCATTTTCTGTCTGGTGCGAGGCTTGAGGAAGTAGATATTGGTGTTTTGCTTTAAATTTACCATTTTGATTAAATCCAAATAATTTTTAGTTGTTACATAAAGTAGAAGCAAACTATTGGCCAATATTTCTGGTGTTTTTAAAGTATTTTTTTAATGTTTATTTATTTTTGAGAGAGAGAGAGATAGAGAGAGAGGGACAGAGACAGAGTGTGAGCTGGGAGGGGCAGAGAGAGAGGGAGACCCAGAATCTGAAGCAGGCTCCAGGCTCTCAGCTGTCAGCACAGAGCCTGACATGGGGCTTGAACTCACAAGCCATGAGATCATGACCTGAGCTGAAGTCAGATGCTTAACAGACTGAGCCACCTAGGTGCCCCTCCTTTTATTTTTAATTTAAAATTAATATCATTGGTTTCCATAAATCTTAATCCTCTAAAACTGATGGTAATAAATAATAATATCACATGTACCAATATTTTAAAGAATTTTACACATGTTGACTCTGATCACTTACAAATAACCTGCCATGTAGGTACTGTTATTATCCTTATTTTACTGATAAGAAAACTGAAGAGTTGAGAAACTTGCCCAAGATAACCCAGCCAGTAAGTGGCAGAGCGAGGATCTACAACCATTTTCAGAGACTAAAGCCTTTATAATTTTACAGCTTCTCTAATGAAATGGCTGTTGGGCCTCCATTTCAAAAAGGCCAAAGTTAAATTTTCAGAAATGCCATATTTATAGATTTTTTTAAATGCAAAAATAATTATTTTAAGCAACTAAAGTATAATTTAATGTGCACATTCCAGAGTCTGTGGAAATTATTTTAGGTTTTAAGTGTGTATAGTTTTGTGTATTGTATATCTTGACCTGTTCCTTTATGTACTGGGAGATCAGAGGCACTTATTTCTTGAACCTTGTTTCCTTAATCTAGATGTGGGCATGCAATAATTATGATAGTAAACATTAAAAGTTGAATTCTTTGATCCCATAAGTATGTTTGTAAATAAATTCTGTTTTACAAAGAAACTTCATAACTTTGTAGCAAGATCTTTAATTCTCAGGTCCTCATACACTATTCCATTTTATCTTAAACTCAGACTCAATACAGTAAGACAGGTATTACTGTTTATACTTTACAGATGAGAAATAGAAGTAAAAAAACTAACTGTATTACCCAAGGTCACACAGCTAGTTAGAGAGAAAGGCCAGTCAGGAAGTAAGTTCTTTGAATTCTCAATATCAGATTCTACAATATTCTTCTCTGAAGAAACTACTGTCCTCATTGAATATATCTTTCATTATTTTCTTCCTTCCTTTTTCTTCCTTTCTCTCTCTCTCTTCTTTCACATCTTTAGAATAATTCTTTTTTTTATTAAAAAAATTTTTTTTACATTTATTTACTTTTGAGAGACAGAGTGAGACAGAGCACAAAGTGGGGGAGGAGCAGAGAGAGGGGACACAGAATCTGAAGCAGCCTCCAGGCTCTGAGCAAGAGTTCAGCACACAGCCCAATGTCGGGGTCGAACTCAGGAACCGTGAGATTATGACCTGAGCTGAAGTCGGACACTTAACCCACTGAGCCACCCAGGCACCCCTAGAAGAATTTTTGACAATAGCCTTCACCTCGCTATTTTTAGAGGAGTTGTAGGACTTATTTGAAGTGCTTTCTTAATAGTTTACACGCTGATTTGTATGATAGGTAGGGAGGAATAAGAGACACAGAGCTGAATGCTGCATTTGAACTTCCTCATGGGCAATGAATAATAATTATGTGGTTGCCAAATTAGTTCAACTAGTTTGAATGTTAAGCAGGCAGACAAGGGCAGAGAGATTCTCTTCCAACTCTGACAGGAAACTAATGACAAAAACCTTTAACCAAGGGAAAAATAGCTCTCAAGTAGGTAAAGAGGTCTTTAGTTCAGAATAATTATGATTAGCAGGTGATTAGAGTAGAGCTTTTCAAAGTGGATGGCTGGAGTATATGCATGTGAATCACCTCGGGGCATTTGTTAGATCCTGGGCTCCACCCTCAGTGTATTGAATCTGAATTTCTGGGCTGGGGCCGTGAATTTATAACCTCATCTAACTTCAGGAGGAACCAATGAAATGAAAGTAGGTAAAACAGCAGAATGGTTAGTTGTTTTCAAATGCCTAAAATTTTCAGTTTTAAAAATGCTGTGGATGGAGAGGGAGCACAACTCTCCATTTCTTAAATATGGGCCACATATGCTGGCTTCCCTCCAAAAATTGCAACATGGAAAAAGGTAACTTTACAGTGAAGAAACCTGAAAACACCACCTCAGCTAAGCAATGAAGGCCAACCTCAACTGTAATAGTACATAATGAAGTAATGACAACAGTACTTTACTTCTGTGGTCTTCCTTTCCAAAACATATTTCCCCAACCTAACCATGAAAAACAGAAGAATTCCAACAGAGGAGTATCCTACAGAATACAAAATCAGGATCCTTAAGAATTATCGTAGTCAAAAGTCCTCAAAAGCAAGGGAACTGTGAGAAATTTGTCACAGTTAAGGAAGCCTAGGGAGACACCAAAGGGGAACTAAGGACTAAATGTAATGTGGTTTGTTGGGTGTGTTCCTAGAATAGAGAAAGGATATTAGTAAAAATTAAGAAAATCTGAGTAAATTATGTATCAATGTTAGTTCAAAAATTGTTATAAATATACCCTACTGATGTAAGATGTTAATAATAAGGGGTAACTGGGGGAACCTGGGTGACTCGGTTGGGCATCTGACTTTAACTCAAGTCATGATCTCAGGGTTCAGGAGTTCGAGCCCTGCATTGGGCTTTCTGCTGTCAATGCAGGGCTGCTTTGGATTTTCTGTCTCCCCCTCCCCCCGTCCCTCCCCCTTTCCACCCCCCCCCCCAAATAAATAAACTTTAAAAAATTAATAAGGGTAACCATCTAGAGTATATGGGTATTTCTACTATTTCTCCACTTTTCTCTAAATCTAAAACTGTTGTAAAAAAAAGTCCTCTGGCTTGCTTATGGTAATTGGAGACTGTTATAACAATGAGAGAGAAAGACAGTATTTACCTGGCGCCAGTCTGTGCCATGGCTGTTGAAGGTAGGCTAGATCTGGATCAGGAGCTTGCAGACTAATGTTCAAGGTGAGATGATACAGTAGCTGCTCAAGCATAGAGAGCTGTTTCCCCAAGACAGAGTTTTAAACTGACTAAATATCCCTTTTAGGGGCAAAAAAATTGGGCGCTCCTTTAAGTCAGTGTTTCTTGAATCTGATTTTGAGAAGGATGAGTAGATGCTGATTGAGGGCTTATTGTGTATCAGCCCTTTTCTAAACATGTCATATGTGTTAACTCATTTCATAATTTATTTTATTATTGCTTTTTCTTTAAAGTAGGCTTCATGCCCAGTGTGGAGTCCAACATGATGATTAAACTCATGAGATCAAGACCTGATCTGAGATCAAGAGTCAGATGCTTAACCAACCGAGACACCCAGGTGTCCCACATTGAATTAACCCCATTTTACAAATGAGAAAAAGAAGCTGAGAAAGGTTAAGTAATTTATAGGGCCCCCTACAGGCCAGAGCGATATCTGACTCCAAGTCTAGCCTCTTTACTTCTTCATTGTACCGCTGCCAACTGGGTTTTCTCAGGGTGAGTGTAGTGTAAGACTTGAGAAAGAATATCTTCTGTTACTGGAAGTTCACTTCTCCCATTCTTTCTTTTTCTCGTATTTCATATCCAAGCTGTTAGGAAATCCTGTGACTCTACTTCCAAAGTAAATAATCTGACCACTTCTGACTACCAACTTCCTCTGTTACCAGATTGGTCCAGCTTCCATCAAAGTTTGCTTGATTATTGTGATTTGGTGAGTTTTGACAAATGCAAACGGTCATGGAATAATAAGAATCACAAAAGAGAATAGTTCCATCAACCCCCAAACCTTCCTCATATCCCTTTCAGTTAGTCCTCCTATCACAATCCCCACTGTCTGCTGGCAGTTGTCTGGCAACTGCTGATCTGATTTTTTTCACTATAGATTTGCCTTTTCTGCAATCTGTTTTATTTTTATGGAATATAAAATTATATATAGTATGTGCCCTTTTGCATATGGCTTCTTTCACTTAGCAAATGCTTTTGAGTTTTGTTTATGTTGTTAAGTACATAAGTCACTCATTTCTTTTGATTCCACAGAAATATTTCATTGTATAAAGATACCACGCTTTGTTTATCCATTCACCAGTTGATGGACATTTGGGTTGTTTCCAGTTTGTGTTGATTTTGAATAAAGCTCCTGTGAAGATTCCAGTGCAAGTCTTTAGGTGGACATATTTTTCATTTCATTTGGTTAAGTACCTAGGAGTGAGTCTTATATGAATAGGTGGTAAACTTTTTTAATTTTTTAATTTTTTTAACATTTATTTATTGTTGAGAGACAGAGTGTGAGCAGGGAAGGGGCAGAGAGAGAGGGAGACACAGAATCTGAAGCAAGTTCCAGGCCCTGGGATGTCAGCACAGAGCCTGACTTGGGGCTCAAACCCATGAACTGTGAGATCATGACCTGAGCTGAAGTCAGGTGCTTAACCGACTGAGCCACCCAGGTGCCCGGAGTAGGTGGTAAACTTTTAAAGAAACTGCCTAGTTTCCACAGTGGTTGCATCATTTTGCATTCCCATTAACAATTTTTGAGAGTTCCAGTTGCTTCACACTCTTTATAATGCTTGATACTATCAGTCTTTTTATTATTTTATTATTATTTTTTTAATGTTTATTTTTGAGAGACAGAGAGACAGCGTAAGTGGGGGAGAGGTAGAGAGAGAGGGAGACACAGAATCAGAAGTAGGATCCAGACTCTGAGCTGACCACACAGAGCCCGACGCGGGGCTTGAACCCACAAACCGTGAGGTCATGACCTGAGCCCAAGTCGGGCACTTAACTGACTGAGCCCCCCAGGTGCCCCACTGTGAGTCTTTTTAAATTGTCTTGTAGTGGATTTGTGTCGGTATCTCATTCTGATTTTACTTTACATTTTCCCAATAACTAAAAATGTTGTGTATATTTTTATGCATTTTTTTGCCATTCATATATATTTGTGATGAATTTTCTATCCAGATCTTTTGGCCAGTTTTTAATTAGGTCGATTATTTTATTATTGAGTTGTAAGATTTCTTTATGTATTTTGGATACAAGTTCTTTATCAGATATATTTTGCATATATTCTTTCTTAGTCTATGGCTTCTTTTAGATTTAATGCCTTTTGAATTTTGGTGAAGTGCAGTTTTCAATTTTTTAAATGTACTTTGGCATCTTATCGAAGACATCTTTGCTAAGAGGTAAATATTCCCCAAAATGATCTATGGGGTTCATTGAAATCTGGATCAGTACACCAATAGGTTCTTTTTTAGAAGTTGAAAAGCTGGTCCTAAAATATTCATGCAAGTGCAAAGGACATAGAATAACAAAAATAATTTTGAATAAAAACAAAGTTAAGTCTTAGATTACCTGAAGTCAAGATTTTACTATAAAGCTAGAGTAATCAAGATAGTGGTGTGCTTGTGTAAGAATAATACAGAAATGAATGGAATAGGATAGACTTCAGAAATAGACACACATTCACTTGATTTTTGATAGAAGTGTCAAGGTAAAGGGAAAAGCTAATCTTTTCAGCAAATAATACTGAGCAATTAGAAAAAAAGAAGAAAAGAAAGAAAAAAAAAGAAACTCAATTCTTGGGGCTCTCTGCCCCTCCCCACTCATGCTGTCTTTGTCTCTCTCAAAATAAGTAAATAAACTTAAAAAAATGTTTATCTTTGAGAAAGAGAGAAAGCATGAGTGGGGGAAGGGAAGCTGTAACACAGTGCTGGTCGCAGGGCTTGATGCCACAACCTGTGAGATCAGGACCTGAGCCGAAACCAAGGGTCAGGTGCTGAACCGACTGAGCCTCCCAGGTGCCCCACTAAGAGAAGTTTTTAATGTTAGGTATGTGTCTTATATATTTCAGCATATTTAGCCTTTATGGAGACATTTATCTAGTCCATATTGTCTGCTTTGATAGAAAAATAATTATCCCTCTGTATAATTATTTGGCTTAATAATAGCTACCATCTACTACATGCTTAATAAGAGGTGAGGTGTAAAGATGCACATTATCTAATTATTCAATTCTCAAAATAACCCTAGTCATAAATTATTGTCACAGTATTACAGAATATAAAATTAAGGTTTGGGATGCTTGGTAATTTGCTCACTGTTACATAACTTATTAGACTGACGACAGAAGATACAAACTGGATCCCCAGTCATGTCCTTGACAGTGACAGGTTCTGTTCAGTGTTTGACATTCTAGGTATACTAAATTCTAAACCATAATCCATAGATACTGCTGGCATCAGAGGGCAGCCACCTGGATATTAGGCAGAGTTGGATAGGAACAGCGTAATTCTTTCTTATTTTTTTAAAAATAGTACTCACACCTTTTTTAAAAAGATTTTTTTAAAGTTCATTTATTTTTGAGAGAGAGAGAGAGAGAGAGAGAGAGAGAGAGCACAAACAGCAGAGGGACAGAGAGAGAGGGAGACAGACAACCCCAGGCAGGTTTACACTGTCAGCAAAGAACCCGAGGTGGGGCTCAATGCCACGAACCAACTAACCATGAGATCATGACCTGAGACAAAATCAAAAATCAAATGCTTAACTGACTGAACCACCCAGCAGCCCCCAACATGATTCTTTCTAAAACATGTGATAATTGAATCTTACTTGATATTCTACAATTTCTTTATACTGATGTTTGGAATATTCAGATATTTTAATGGATACACAAAATCAATTATTAATATACTAATTAATTATTAATTGGCATATTAATGATATAGGTCCAAAATCCCTCTTCCAGAACCCTTGAGGCTAGTTGTTGTTCAGTATACATAATGGTTTTTAAGAATGTAAGACAACACAAATACCATATACCAATTCTGTAAGAGAGATTTGGGGCAATTTTGATATTTGATTTAGTATATGTAAAGATGTAAAAAAATTTAGAATTCATGGGGCGCCTGGGTGGCTCATTTGGTTAAGCATCTGACTTCAGGTCAGGTCGTGATCTCCTGGTTTGTGAGTTCGACCCCCGCATCGGGCTCTGTGCTGACAGCTCAGAGCCTGGAGCCTGCTTTGGATTCTGTGTCTTCCCCCCTTTCTCTGCCCCTCCCATGCTCATGCTCTGTCTCTCTCTGTCTTTCAATAATAAATAAACGTTAAGAAAAATTTTTAAATTTAGAATTCATTGACTACACATAGTAAGTGCTCAACCAATGTGACCAATATGATGTGTGTCCTATGGTAGAATGTGAGAACAATTACCAGGCTTTTCTAAGTAAAAAGGTAAAGTATTCAGTTCTCTGTCATAAATTAGAAAATAGTTTAACTTTGTAATATAGAGCCCTTGTTTCTCTTAATTTATAATTTATGGAGTATTATGAACATCTGTAAGAGTGATTTCAGGATCAGTTCTTCTTTTAAAGCAGTTTATTTGCTTCATTTGATTTACAAATAAACTGTTCAATATGCTGCAGAACTAAGAAGTTTTTCTTATTATCTAATCCCTGCCTGTATTAACAGCCACATTACCATGGTATTTGATGTTTCAGCTAGGTTAGTGACTTCTGGCCAGGACCAGAATGTTCTGATATGAGTGGTTTGTTTCAGTGTTTTAATGATTCATACCATCCTGGATGCAGCAGAAACTTTGCCATCCTTTGATCCTGAAATGAACAAACTAAAATCAATGTAAACTATGTCAAAACCTTCTCGAAGTGGTAGGAGCAATCTTTGAGCAATGTTAATCAAGTGGCGGGTAGAGAGTGAAGCCTTCAAGGCACCTTACTTCACTTAGACTGTTTACCTCCGCCAGCAGCTTTGCTTGCCATCTGCCCTGGCTCTCGAAGTTCCAGGTGTAATGAAAATGTCTGTCTAGCCACAGGACCTTTGAAAATATTCTAGGGAATGTTTGGGCCATCCCTCCACCACTACCAGTCTGCACCTCCATACCTAGCTCCCACTCATCTCTCATTTCTCAGCCTAATCATAAATTCCGTCCACCGGCTATTGTAACACCTGAGTCTGCTTTATGTGCCTCTCATAGAACACCACTCAGACCTCAGTCATACTGTTTATTAAACATTGGGCACAGCTTGTTATAATTGGCTGTTTACTCGTCTGTTTTGCCTAGATTGTAAGACAGCCGTTTCTACCTTGTTCCATATTGTATTCTCAGTGCTTAATATAGAACCTGGCAGAGGGTAGTAATTATTTGCTAAGCAAATAAAACCTCTTAAAGGTTCTCGTATGTGAAAAAAAAAAAGGCATAATGCAACTAACCTATAGAATTGTGATAATAAAATAAGATGCTAAAAAAAATAAAAAATAAAAAGTAAAAAAATAAAATAAGATGCTAAGTGTGAATGGGAGTTTGCATCACAATGCTTAGCAGGTAATAGACTTTCAATAAATGTTAATTAAATACAAAATCTGCATTTTCTTTTAATCACAATATAACAGCTTTTAAATTTCATTGTAGATTCAGATTAAACTATATGTATTATATATACTAACATTTCTTTTGCTTTTTTGTTTTTTGTTAACTGGATTGGAAAATATGCTATAAAATGCCCTTTTTAGTAGGGTTAGGAACTTTGATCTTTTAATTTTTGAATATATCAGTATGTTTTTTAAAAATACATTTCATTCAATAGAACCTTAAAACTCATTTTGTGAAGTACATTTCCACTGAATTTTAAGTAAACATTTTACAGAAAACTGATAAGAACAGGATATAGGCAGAGTCTCCAAGTATTTCCCTACAAATTACCTATGAAAGACAAAGGAAAGACAGTAACTTCATAGTAGAGAAACATAGCAGACACCACCTTGACAAAGTGAACCTGGTTCATTTTGTTCAAAGTGAACCTGGCCTTAGAACAAACCAACATCATGTGCCTTTTGATATAATGCACAGTGAAGGCCCCCAAATCACTATGGTTATATTTCTGCCTAAAATGTATAACCTGAGTCTAATCATAAGGAAACAACAGACAAAACCAATTTGGGAGTCATTCTACAAAATAACTGGCTTGTACTCTTCAAAAATGTCAAAGTCAAGAAACACAAAGAAAGCTAAGAAACTCTTCTATATTAAAGGAAACGAAAAGGTTATGACAATTGTCATGTAATAAATACATGACCTTGGATTGGCTCTTCAACCCAGGGGAGAGAGGAGGTAGTATTCATAAAGGACATTACTGGGAAAATTGACAGAATTTGAAATAGAGATTACCTATCAGGTAATAGTTTAATAAGGTTAAATTTGGTAATTGTGCTGTTTATTGTATATAAATATCCTTGCTCTTAGAAATACTCACTGATATATTCAAGGGTAAAGGGATATGATATTTCTAACTTACTTTTAAACATAAGGAAGAATGACAGAAGGAGACACAAAGATGAAGAGAGACAGAGAATGATAAGGCAAAGATGATAAAATGTAAAGGGTGTGTGGGAGTCCCTTGTCCTGTTCTTACAAGTTTTCTTTGAGATTATAATTATATCAAAATAAAATATTAACCAAAACATGCCTTCTTCTCAAATAAACTTTAGGGACACCTGGGTGGCTCAGTTGGTTAAGCATCTGACTTCGGCTCAGGTCATGATCTCATGGTTCATGGGTTTGAGCCCCATGTGGGGCTGTGTGCTGACAGCTCAGAGCCTGGAGCCTGCTTCAAATTCTGTGTCTCCCTCTCTCTCTGCCTCTTCCCAGCTCGTGCTCCATCTCTCTCTCTCTCTCTCTTAAAAAATAAAATAAATAAATAAACAAACGTTGAAATAAACTTTATGCGGTTTAGTGTTAGATATCCAAATATAGTGGTTGAGTGGTCAATTATTCATTGATCACTTTGAAAAAGTTAGTTTTCAGTTTCTGAGTAATTAAAAAGCATGGACTCAGTGACCTAAAACAACAATTTATGATTTTTAAAATAATCTTTAGTGTGAACTGAGTTCAGCTGGGCATTTTTTCTGCTCCACAGTGCATAGTCTGAAGGTATTCATTCTGTTGCCTTCAACAGGAAGCTCAACTGTGACTGGAACATTCATGATGGATGCTCAACTTCTCAGGGCTTCTCTTCATTCAGTAGTTTAGCGTGAGCTGCTTTGTAATTAGAAGCTGATTCCAAGAAGGGACAACAGAAGCTGCCAGTTCTCTCAAAGCCTAGGCTCACAAGTCCTAGAATATCTATCTCTTCCATGGTATTCTGTTGTTAGAACAAATGGCAATATAGCCCACATTCAAATGTAGGGAAATAGGGGTGCCTGTGTGGCTCAGTCGGTTAAGTGTCTGACTTTGGCTCAGGTATGATCTCATGGTCCATGAGTTTGAGCCCCATGTTGGGCTGTGCTGACAGTTCAGAGCCTGGAGCCTGTTTTGGATTTTCTGTCTCTGTGCTCCTTCCCTGCTTGCGCTCTGTCTCTCAACAAACAAAAACAAATGGAGGGAAATAAAATCTGTAGATCTGAAAAGTGGCCTGTGCTTAAAGGGTTGGGAAGAATTTTTGGCAGCCACATTGGAGGCTGCCTACCACAGAGCCCAAATCAACTCACTTAGATGACTTGGAATGTACTTATCTGTGAGTATAATTTAGGAATATTAGTGAAGGAGATACATGTCAAGATAATTTTAATTTGCATGAAAGTTAACAGAATTTGTATATGAATTCAGAACTATTGAGTATAATTATGGATAAGAGATGGTCTATTATAAATTATTTTTTCATTATAAAAGTGCCAGTGTTTTTGATGCCTGATAGAGAAGAATATAATGACTCTAGTACAGTTTGGTGCCAGTGCCTAGACTTGTTCTAAAGTGCAAACTGGTTTATTCATTATTGCTTTTACCTCAAAAGTGTAAATATTGACATGAGGACAAAGGCAAATAACACATTAGGGGACTCCAGACCACAGTGAGAGAACCACTGACCTAGAGAAATGTGCCAACTTATGCACTAGTCATATGCCAGGGTTCACTGTACTATTTCTGATAACAAGATGTTGTAAACAGTTTAAATATTCTTCATTAGCAAATGGTTAAATAAAACACAATGCATTCATATTAAGGAATACCATGCAGCCATTAAAAATAATGGGTAGATGTTTATGTACAGAGAAACTCTCTAGAATATAGCACTACTAGTAAAACATGGTCATACAGTATGTATATCACCCCATTTTTTTAAATGCAAATATACCTAGATACATGATAGCAAGATTTTCTTAAGGAAAATAAGGTCATAACATGCACGCTGTAAATATGGATTACAAACTTAGGTATACACACATACACACAAATGCAAACGCATAGAAGGAGAGGGAACATACTACGTACTTATCAGTGGTGACACATGAAGAAAGAAGTAGGGTGGTAGTACTGAGGCTAACTCTTCTCTCTGTCCTTTTTTCCAATGTGTGATAATCATATATTACTTCCAATATTAAAAATTGTAATAAATAGAAGGTAACTGTTTACGGACTTTTATATAACCTATGAATTGATATAAAGTTTACTGGAAAGAATTTTAAGAATGAGGTACTGTGACTGATAGCTGTTTTTCTTTATTCAATATTAGAAGATGGAAGAATTAGAACTTAAAGTGAAGCTTATGCACATAACCCTTTACTCCTGTATATGCCACTCTTATTGGTACCTTTGTTTTGTTTTGTACTGAATGAAATATTCCTTTATTCTTCTCCTTAAAATTTTAACATTCTTAGGACATAGAAAATGCATTGTACATCTCGTACTAGAGTTGACTAATATATGGAGGGAGAGTAAAATATAGAATGAATTACAGGTTGATCTTTTTATAGTAGGTAAAGTTCTTCACTGCCTATTTTGGCACAAGCAAGATACGGAGAAAGGTTGTAGCACATAAAAACCCAAAGATAATGAAAGTGTATAAATGAAACAATTGTTCTAAGCTATTCTGTGTTATCTATGAGAAGGTATCACATGTACAAGATAATACATAATATAGAAGATTATAGTTTCTTTTTAGGAACTGCTTGTAAGACTTTATTTGTAATATTCTATCTAATTTCAGGCCATTAATTAACTAACAGATTGCCAAATACAATTTCAGTAAGTTCATTTCTTTATTTGGCATATAATTATTGTATGCCTGCTGTGCACCAGAGTCTCTTATTGGTGTTTGGAATACAGCAAAAACAAAACAAAGTTACTGAATTCATGGAGTATACAAAAATGAAGAAACATTCCTGCCCTTATAGAGTTTACATTTCAGAGGAGAGAGATAGACAATAAACAGATAAAAAAGTAAAATGAGTGATGAGTGCTTTGGAGAAAAATAAGGAAGAATAGGAGATTTAAAAATATGGCAGAAAACAAAGTAATCAGATACGACCTTGCTGAGAAGTTTCCACTGGAGAAAAGACTTGCCGCAGGTAATGGGGTGAGGTAGCCAGTTGGGTGGATATCTGAAAGAGTCGTCCAAGCAGAATAGGCAACAGCAGGTACAAAGGCCCTGAAGTGGAAACATACTTATGCATTCATTGTGGAATAAGGAGGTCGGTGCAGACAAAGAGGAGTCTGATCATGCTAGAGAAACACAAGATAAGAAGATAGTGGAAGGAGGGGAATTTGAGGTGGAAAGATAAGGACATGTTGAGTTTGAGATTCACAGAAGACATTTAAGTGGAGGTGATGAATAGGCAGTATAAATTTGAGGGCTTATACTACCTATAGAAGATATTTAAAGGCCTAAGATAAGATGAGATCACCTAAAGAGAGTAGATCAAGAAGAGAATGGGAAGGCCTGGGTCCTGGGGTAAGGGACTGAGCAAAGGAGACTGAGAAGGAGTAACTTGTGTGTCATGACACATCTGATAAAGGACTCCTACCCATCACTTAAGAAAACTCTTTAGAGGAATTTTCTCTCTTGTTTTGAGAACTGCAAATATCTTTTAAAGTTCATCATATATCCACAGAATGAACACTTCCACTTCTAATTATATTCAGAAGAAATGAGAACATTTTTCCAAAAGACATAAGAATATTCATAGCAGTATTATTTATAACAGCCTTAAGCCAGAAACTTACCAGATGCCGTCACCAGTAACAGTGGTGTTGGAGGTCAGTAGAGTGACCTTTTGGGTGAGGATGGATAATACTGGGAGGGGGTAAGTGGAATGCAGGTGACTTCATGATCTATACATTTTTCTACATCTAGTACGTCAAATAGGGATTTGCATTAAAGAAAATAATTTGATGAATGAAAGGTTTTTGCTCTAAGAATACGTGGTACTTCTTGTCGGTACATGTCCTAGAACTGACCTTTCCAAAGTTCATTTTTTCAACATATAGTTAGTCCCTGCCTACATGCTAGATACTACACTAGGCACAGGGAATACAGAGATAAAAGATTTAGTTTCTGTCTCTTCATGCACTTCACGGTGTAGTTTATTTGCTTTGCGCAAGAGAATATTATTGTCACCATTTCCATATAAACTTGGACCAGAATTCATTGGTGGAATGCTCTGTGGTCCAATTTTTTGTTTGTTCGTTCATTCTTTTTTATTGTTTCCTTGATCAGGAAGTTCCTGTATTTAGATAAAACTTTACATGTAAGAATTGCCTACTAGTCTCTAGAGGTTAGTGATGTCAAATTTACTTATTTCCAAAGTAAGATAATAAAATTTGACCCTATCTAAGTAAGATCTGTGTAAGGTGTACATTTTTATTGAGAATACATTTTTTCTGAGCTTTCTTAATGAGTGAGTGATTTATGAAAATGCATGCTTTTTCTTCCTTTAAGACTTACGTGAGACATTATCAATTCCCCATATTTCTTTGGAAGGACACAAAAGGGACATCATTATCTACTCCCCTCTCTTTAAATGTGAGAAGCATGTGTCCAATTAAATCTAGTGCTTCCTCCTCATTGTTCTGTATGAATAATTAACCTTTCTAAGTGCTGACATCAGGAAGGTTTTGAATCCCCCTTTCTTCCATGGGAAAAATAAAATGAGCAGAACTGATGCTTCTTTAAAAGTTTTCTTTTTAATCATTTTGAAAGACGATTAATAATAATATAATATGAGTGTTAAAATCTAACACGTTGATTTTGAAAAGTATGATTTTATTTATTCCTTGGTGATAATGATTTTATTATTAATGTGGGCTTCTCTAAAGCAATAATGTTCTCTAATGCAATCATTTAGAACAATATGGTCACCAATCTACTTTCATTAGTCACATGGGAACATTATAAATCAATTTATATGATCTTTGCAATTGAAACTTGCTGGATGCCAGCTGTGTCAATTTCTGTTAATTATCATCCTTTTAAACCTCATTCTTTCTGTAAGTAAGATATGCACTTTCGGACTTTTTTTTTATAGTTTAAATTGTTCTGCTCATCCTCCTACAGGTCTCCTACAAGGTTTTTGCCCCTCTAAGTTGATTTATAATGTAACCTTGAAACAAGGAGAAGCATTAGTTGCCTGCTGTTTTAATAAATGGCTTGTCAGCTATTTTACAACTACGGTTATTTCTTTGACTAGAGAAATTTCTAGATAGCAGGTCTTTGAATTCTTGATTATTTTAAAGATTTGGCTGGACATTCTTGATCATATATATCTATCCTCTGTGCAAATAAATACTTGACTGTTAGAAAATGGCTTTTATCTGTTTTGAATTTGATTTTATATATTTTGATTTTGTCATACACTTATGAGTCAATCTGGAGGGTTGAGAATGTAATGAAACTATCTGACATTTAACCTGTTAAAATACTATTTATCCTCCCTGATTTATTTACTTCTTTTGCAATAAAGGGTTAAACTATCTTAAGAAATCAATAAATATGTAGAATGCAAACTCCGTAAAACTCTTAATTAAGTTTCCCTAGTCAAATTTGATCAGGTTCACTTTTCACAGTGATTTTTGTTTTTGTCCCATCACACACAATGAGTCTCATCTTCCACTGAACATATATCACATATTCTGTCCTTTCTCCTCCTGCTGCATTTCTAGCTTCTATTTCCCTTCTTGGAATCACAACCTACCCACTCTTCTAAGCTGGAAACCTCAAGACCATTCTAGTTTCTTCCTCCTCCCATGCATTACCTTGGCCTAGTAATTTCACCTATGTATTACCTTACTCATCCTTTTTATCCCTAAAGTAGCTCCCTTTTACCAGACTTTCAATATCTCCTCCAAACAGACCTGCCTTATCCAGTCTTTTCTTCTCCCCTGCTTCACATATGTTCACATCCACAGGTGACACGACAGTGTTAGATATCAGCTGATCTGAATGTATTGTTCTGAGTAAACTCCATTTTTTTTTATAATTTTTTTTTGTTTTTTGAGAGAGACAAAGAGAGGGCAAGTGAGGGGAAGAGAGAGAGAGAGAGAGAGAGAGAGAGAGAGAGAATCACAAGGGGCAGAGAGAGAGAGAGAAAGAAGCAGGGCTCGTGTTCACCTTGAAGTAGGGCTTGAGCTTACCCAAAGCAGGGCTTGTGCTCACCTGATGTGGAACTCGAACTCATGACCTGTGAGATCATCAAGCAAAACACAAAGATCCTTCTAGCATAAGGGTGCTGTGCACTCCTCCAGTCTGTTCTGCAGTTCGCTCCCAGAGTTTATTCTCTGCCTATGTCATGCTGCTTCATGCCTCCCACTCTTTCCTCTGACTGCAAATCCACAAAGTGCCCTTTGTAATCTCTTTGAGCTGCTATAATAAAATGCCACAGACTAGGTACCTTAAACAATAGGCATTTATTTTCTCCCACTTTTGGAGGCCTGCAAGATCAAGGTGTCAGCAGGTTTGTGTTTTTCTGAGGTCTCTCTTGGCTTGCAGGTCGCTGTCTTCTTGCTGTATCTCCTTGGTGGGCAACACATCCCTGGTGTCTCTTTTGTGTGTCCAAATTTCTTCTTATAAAGACACTAGTCGGATTGAATTAGAGCCCATCCTAACCACCTCATTTTAACTTAACCATATTGTACACGCTTTATCTCCTATTCTGAGGTGCTAGAGGTTCAGGCTTCAACCTATGGATTTTGGCAGACACGTTCAGGTCCATTTTACATGCCATTTAACGCTCATACAACATGCCATTTTATTTTTTTATTTTTTTTTTCAACGTTTTTTATTGATTTTTGGGACAGAGAGAGACAGAGCATGAACGGGGGAGGGGCAGAGAGAGAGGGAGACACAGAATCGGAAACAGGCTCCAGGCTCGGAGCCATCAGCCCGGAGCCCGACGCGGGGCTCGAACTCACGGACCGCGAGATCGTGACCTGGCTGAAGTCGGACGCTTAACCGACTGCGCCACCCAGGCGCCCCACAACATGCCATTTTATGCCCACACTGCGCTTTTCATTTTCAAAGCACTTTGCAAATGTGAATGTATCTTTTTTATTAAACCAGACACCTAAAATTTCCTCAAAAGCCAACACATGGCTTTAGTAATAGTGTTCCTAAGTCATTAGCGATAGTAATAATAGCAATAATAGTAATTAAACAGTAATTTATCTTTCTTACCTTTTACTATATTATCTTGAAATGAGTCATTTATGTCAACATTATTAAATTAGAACAGTCTTTCAGAACTAAAAAGGGTCTTAGAATTATATTTTAGAACTTTTTGAATTTGCATCTTGCTATCTTGTCATTCACATGTCACTAGTTGTGGTACTCAGTATATATTTCATGGGTCTCAGACCCTGCTTGTAAGAGATACTCCCAGTGGCCTCAAGTATTATATCTGGTCTAGGGGTCCTCCTAACACCACAAAGCACCTACCGATGGACCTGAATTACATCTGTAATTCCGAAGGGTCATCTTGAAGGTCTCCACTAATGCAGATTAGGACAGGGGAACATTCACTGAGCCCCACCCACACCTGTTATCTCAGAAACTAAAAATTAAGAACTTGGTAAGAATTCATAAAATTATGAATATTCTTTTTATGTTATTTTCACTTTACCCAGAAATATCTGGCAACAAAGGAGCGCTAACACTTGGAAGGAAAACTTTTTCTGGGAAAACCCAGACCGAGCAGGATGCCATCAATTCTTCTCGCTGACGAAATTCTAGAAGGCTCTTGTGGCTCTGCCTGGGGAGCCACTGGGAAGCTGTGTTACTGGGACAATGGTCTCTGAATTGCCTTGTTCATTTAATAACAGAAAAATGTCTGTGGAGGCTGGCTGGCATAAGGGAGAGAAGGCGAACTGGGCTTTGCAAATATCAGACCTACCCACTTTATTTATTTATTTATTTATTTTAAGTTTATTTATTTTGAGAGAGTACACACGTGAGCAGGGGAGGGACAGAGAGAGGGAGAGAGAATCCCAAGCAGGCTCCACACTAACAGTGCCTGCCATGGGGCTCGTGACCTGTGAAATCATGACCTGAGGTGAGATCAGGAGTCTGTTGCTTAACCAACTGAGTCATCCAGGCATCCCCAGACCTACCCACTTTAAAGCTGCCCTTGGAAAACCTTCAAATGCATAAGTCACAAGGGGTTTAGTTTTAGTAGACAAATGAAACTGCAAGATGCTGACCATAAATATTTTCACCTTTAACACACTTTTCAAAAAAATGTATAATGTTCATTAAGGAAACATAAAAGTGATAATTTACATCAACCACCTACAATGTGCTATAAGATTTTAAGAACCTTAAGGGGCAGGACCATGGTCTTGGCACAGTACACCCACTAGAGGTCATATTAATAATACACAGAATAATATCTAGCATTCATTTCTTAGGCACTTTAGCTCTGGGCATTTTTGTCTGTTGTCTCATTTAACTTTCACAATATCTCTGATAGGTTGTATTCCTATTTTACAGATGACTAAAAGTTCAGAGAAGTTATGTGATTTGCCCAAAGTCACACAGTTTCTATGTGATGAAACTGAGTTTCCACTCACTTTGTCTGCTTTTGGTGTCTGTGTTCTTAACCCTGGCTATCTAACTACCTGAGTGTTCGGTGTGCTTAGTTATTACTTGCAATGCACATGACTGTAAAATAGCTAATAAGACAACATGAGTTTGCATAAGTGATTACTAAACTAAGTTTTATTGAGATATAATTCATATGCCATAAAATTCATCCTTTCAAAGTATATAGTCAAGTGTTTTTTAGTACATTCACAGAGTTCTGCAAACATCAGTACCAATTTTAAAACCTTTTTATCACCCTCCAAAAGGATCCATTAGTAGTCATCGCCTGTTCTCTCCATGTCCTAGCCCCTAGCGACTGCTAATGTACTTTCAGTTTCTATGGGTTTGTCTGTTCTGTGCATTTCAAGTAAATGGAATCATATAACATAGGGATTTCTGTGTCTGGCGTCTTTAACTTACCATGTCTTCAAGGCTCATCCATGTTGTAACATATATTAGTACTTTGTTCCTTTTTGTGGATGACATACACCAAATTTTGTTTATCCATTTATCAGTTGGAGGGCATTTGGCTTTTTCCATTTTTTTTTTTTTTTTTTTTTTTTTTTTTTTTTTTTGGCTATTGTGAATCATGCTGTTATGAGCATTGGTATACAAATTTTTGTGTGAACAGATTTTTACACCTCTCTAGGAGTGAAATTGTTGGGTCATATAATAATCATGCTTGACTTTTGTTTTCTTAAAGTTTACTTATTTTTTGAGAGAGAGAGAGAGAGAGAGAGAGAATGTGAGCGAGGGAGGGGCAGAGAGAGAGGGAGACATACATAGAATCCGAAGCAGGCTCCAGGCTCTGAGCTGTCAGCAGAAAGCCCAACAATGGGGCTCGGCCTCATGAACCATGAGATCATGAACTGAGCCAGTGGGATGCTCAACCCGCAGAACCACCCAGATGCCCCCATGCTTGACATTTTGAGGAATTGCTAAGGTGTTTTCCAAAGAGTCTGCACCATTTTACATTTCCACCCAACAGTGAATGAAGATTTAGATTTCTCCGCAAACAATACTTGTTTGTTCTTTATAGCCATTCTAGTGAGTGTGAAGTGGTATGATGGTGGTTTTGATTTGCATTTTCCTAGCGACTGAGGTTAAGTATCTTTATGTGTGCTTATTGGCCATTTATACAACTTCTTTGAAGAAATGTCTATTCAAGCCCTATGCTCATTTTTTAATTAGATTATTTGTCTTGATTGTTGTGTGTCAGTGATGTTAAGCTTAGTGCGTCTTTCACTTTTCCATTTTTACTACTGCTTGGAAATCCTTTTGGTTATGTCAAGTCAAGCATTTATTCAAACATCTATTAATCATTTATTGTGTCCTATGCCTGTATTGGAAATATAAAGTCCAATAAGACATGTCATATCTCCTATGGATTATTGCAACAGCTGCCTGTTTTCCTACTCCCCAATCAGTCTTTTACCCTGCATCCCAAATGGTTTTTCTAAAAAGTAAATTTGATCATGTCACTTACTTGCTCATTTCCTTCAATGCTTTCTTTATTGACCATAAGACAAAATTCTAACTTTTAAGGATGGTTTTATAAAGGATTCAAAATTTGTTCTTCACCAGTTTCTACAAGATTATCTTTCTTGTGTGCATCCTATACCCCCAAATAGGATAACTTTAAGGGTCTCCTATTTAAATACTCCATCTAGACACACTGAGTTTAGTAAGCAAGGAGAGTAAGTGGGTCCTCAGTCAGAAATCGAAACCAGGTTTCAGGAGAAACAGAATCACTGGAGCTTTTCTCTTAAGTCTGGATCCCAACCAAACAGGTGGATTTCTCTTAAGCCTGTGACCTGAGAAAGTTAAAGCAAGCTGTATTGTGTTCTATTCTTTTTTTTTTTTTTTTAACGTTTTATTTATTTTTGAGACAGAGAGACAGAGCATGAATGGGGGAGGGTCAGAGAGAGAGGGAGACACAGAATCCGAAACAGGCTCCAGGCTCTGAGCTGTCAGCACACAGCCCAACGCAGGGCTCGAACTCACGGACCACGAGATCATGACCTGAGCCGAAGTCGGACGCTTAACCGACTGAGCCACCCAGGCGCCCCTCTATTCTTTTCTCTAATGAAATTTTTAAATGTCCAGCCTCATTTCATTTTCACCACTAAGTAATAAAAGAAAGAGCTATGTGTTCATGCTTGGGTCACTGTTAAAGCAGACCATGGCCCTTTAAGGACAGTGGTGGTAGTTGCAGTAATTAATGGGGTTCCTCTGAGAGAGGTGACCGGCCCAGAAAGACACAAACCATTGGTCAAGAGAAACGTTCTCTCACGGGGAGACTCTACCTCCATCAACCCTTAGAGAAACTGAGTTTTAGTTTTAATAAAGGCAGCTTTGGTTTCCTTAGATCTCCTACCAAATAGGAGCAAGGAACTCACTACCTACCTCCCTGTTATGACTTTTTTCTAGTATATAAATCTAGTATAAAATTTGATCTAGTATATAAAATAGTATATAAAATAGATCTAGTATATAAAATAGATCTAGTATATAAATTTGAAAGTATATTAAATAATTCCTTTTGAACTTAGGCATAAACTAATTATATGGTAAAATCCATGTATATATGTGTGTATGTATATATAAACACATGTACACACACAACACTCCTGCACAGATGGAAAGTGGAGGCTATAAAATTCAAATAACAAATCAGAGGTGTTTAGATATGTTGCACCATAATGAACAAAAACAAAATTCAAGTGGCTTAAAACAATCATTTTTCCAGCTTAATTGACATATAATTGACAAATAAAACTTAAGATAAAGTGTATATTGTGATTTTATATACATATAGGTTGTTAAAGGAATCCTGCCATCATTAGTTAATATAGCCATCACTTCACATATAATGTTCTTATCATATATATATATATATATATATATATAGTGATAACTCTTAAGTTCTACTCTCTTAGCAAATTTCAATTATATAGTAGTGTCATCAGCTATAGTCACCATGTAAGTAACCATCTTATTTAGTTCATCATTTTGTAGGTCAGGAAGTTGGGAAGGGACCACCCACACAGTGTGCCTGCAGTTCATTTGGCATCATTTGGGGGGACAGGCTGGCTGACCCTGCAAGATGGCTTCTTCCCTATGTCTGGCATCTCACTCCTCCTTGGCCTTTTTTTCTCCATTTTTTATCCTATAGGCCTGTGCATGTGGCTTGGATTTTGCCCAGGATGGTGGTCTTAGGGTAGCTATACCTCTTAAATGGCTGTTAGTTTATAAGAGAGCAGGGCCATAGCTACCAGGCCTTTTAAAAGCTAGGCCTGGAACTGGCATAGCTGTTACGGCATCATTTACACCTTACTGTGCATTCACTGACCAGCAGAAACACAAAGGGAAGGGAAATAGACTCCCCAACTTTCCATGGGAGGAAGAGAAAAGTAAACACAAAGATTTCCACCTCTTCTCCCACTCATGAAAATATCAGTGCCATTCTGAGTCTTCCGTAGTTTGCAGATGTATTGGTTGTCTCAGATAAAGGTGAAGTGGCATTACACATACTGTGTATAACTTTTAACAACTTTTTTATATTTAATGTCGCGATAATCAAAATTCTTTAAAGTTTTATTCCTTCTTTGATTTGTACATGTGTATTTTATGACCACATTTTGAGTTGCAGGAAGTGTGAACTATGCTTTTATGACACATACCCGAGATCTTAGGAGCATTAAAAATAGTTTATTAATACCCAGGGTATCATTCTAGCTTACCTAATACCTTTGATTTACTAAAGTCACAAAAGTTATGTTGGCTTCTTTTATGGATATAACTTTAGCCACATGGTAAAGCATAGCTTTGTACAGGTGTTTTCAGATGTTTGGTCCACTGACATCTAAGAAATTCAACCCTGGGGTCACAGAGAGAAGAAGCGAAAGACAATAAAAACCACATGTTAACCATTAATGTTCATTTACCAAATCCTACTTAAACTCTTGTACTCTCTAAGCTAATTTCATCCAATTGCCTTTTAATTATAGTCTCTTGCTCAGAGTTGCAAATATAATGGCTTTTTAATATATCTTGCACTGTTCTGTGTCCAGTGTAGGATGTAATCATGCAATTTATTCATAGCTAGTGCATTAGGTAATTAAAACATAAGCACACGTGGATTTCTGCACATGCATATTCCACAGAAAGGAATCTGACAAATCTGCTTTTGTATAAAATTCTTTTTTAGATAGAATAGAAATTCTGTGTCCAATATATGCTGTAGCCATGATGAAATAAATCAAATATGACTGTTTGAGAGATCTGTGTACCTACCAGGAATAAAAGAAACTAATTTAAAATAGGAATGTAAGTGTCTTAACACATTTTTAATTAATCATAGTATTGGTAGATAGAATTCTCAATGTAGGTTAGTGCTTCATTATCTAAGATGTTAGGAGATGAACAGACCCTCAGTCTCCTGTCTTTTAGACAAAGACAGGAAAATAAGATGAGATTTAAGATAATTACCACTATTACTAAAAATGATAAAATATAGCCATTTTTAAAACTCTTTTTTAACAGTGGTGATTACCTTTTGGGAGTAAGAGTTGATATATGCATGGCTAATAAATACTATGTTTCTTTCAATGAGAAATACTAATCTAGTGAAGTTGTTCACCTTTATTTCATAGTAACCAGGAGTTTTTATGTAAAGACAAGTGATTACCTGTTTTTGAATTATGTATGATTTTGAGAACTGTATAATAACTTTTTAAAAAAGCATATCAAGCTGTATTTTTACACATTTACTCATTCCATAATTTATTAAGTGCCAACTATGACCTATGTGTTAGAGATACCAAGAAAAGTGCCTTAGGATTTTGATTTTTTGTGGAAAGCCATTTCTCTGGTGTTACCTTCTGACTATTAATGTTTGGCCACATACACATGTGCGTGCACACACACACACACACACACACACACACAAAGGATATGAGCCATGAATCCAAATACCATGTTAGTGCCTGGAGACATCTGAAAATCTAGATGGATTGATTTCCTTTTTCAGTTTTCTCTGGATATGTGTTCACACATCTTATGTTCATTCTTCTTAGAATACTAATATAGAAAAGTATCTGTACATATCTTTTCCAAAACATTAACATTATTAAGATTTTAGATAACATATCCTCATTAGCTAATTTCCTTTTCTGTTCCTTTTTCATCCACTTGCCTTCTTCCTCTTACATTCTTAGCAGTTTTAGGGATCTTCTTTGGAAAATACAATTAACAGCTAGGAGGCTAGTCAAGGAGCATCCTATTCCCAAGTCAGAAGTTAAGCCTTGAAATCCAGATACATAAACCCATTCTCAAATTGGTATTTCTTGTACATTTAAGCTTTATGTTGTAAATACTGAGCTTTGGATGCTTTACCTCCAGAAAGAGTAATCTACAGAAGGAGACCAGCCTCTACAAAGGGAAAGTCAATCTTGATCCCTCTTGATGCTTTGAGTCCCAGGTCTTAAGAGCTTGCTCCCTAAACCCTGCCATTGACTTTTTTTTTTTTTTTTAATCTAGTCTTGACTGCTCTCTATTTAATCCTGCCTTTTACTTACCCTTTGGAGATACTACATCCTAATTCAACTCTGAGGTAGAAATCCATAGAGGAACCAATCAAACACATTAATGTTAAAGCAAAAACAAGACAAAATGCTCCATCATCTTCGTCAAATCAAGTACTAAATTCCATCCTAAATTCTATACTCAGGTGTTTGATTTAGAGGAAATTCCAAATTTATAAACGGATTATGTATCCAGTGTTCCTTTTGACTTAGAAACTCAGGACCCACATTCCTATAGAAATGATGGTATAAATGCCATACCAGATACATTATAAGTAAAAAGTTAAAGTTTCCACAATATTACGTAGTAACTATTTGCTCCTTCTGAGGCCAAAATATAAGTCCTTCATTTTTTCTTTAATTGTTTTGGTATCATGTGATTTTATATTCTGGCATTTTTCAAATCAAAATTAATCTTAAAGTTGATCTACTTTCCTTTTCTTTTTTTCCCCTGAAAAGCTGTTAAATTTATGGTACATATTACCTACCATTACCAACAATGGGGTCTTAAATCTTTACCTCAAATGTAATATCCTAACTATATCTGAGTATTTATAATTATTAATGTAGGGAAGGGAGATACATTCCAAGTTTGATAGCTGCATTTTGTTGTGCCCATCATATTATTCCAGTTAGGGATTCAGTTAATCCTTATATTGAAACTATAGTTTTATTTTCACCAGCTGCCTCTGGACAACACAGTGTCTCCCTTTATCCAGAATATTTAACCAGTTTCTCTGAATTTTCTTCCATAGCATATGAATTACCCCAGATTCTGTCCCATCTATTAAAAACAACAAACCTCCTCCTACTCTGTGGCTTTCCTCTGGCTGTGGCCCTGTTTCCTTTCTTTTACAGTCAGAGTTCCTTTAAGGATATCTGCACACGTTCTGCTGAATAGAGGTATCATGATTTATGCAACCTATTCCCTTTTAATGGACATCTAAGATAGAAATTATAATCAATATGCTTTGCTCAACATCCTTGAACAAATATCTTTGCACATTAGTGCAGATATTTCTGTAGAATACAATTCCAGAATCTGAGGGAATGCACATTACGGTTTGCACTGCGTGCTGCTAAAAATTTGTTCAAAATCCTAACCCCAGTGTCCCAGAATATGGCCTTTTGTAGAGATGGGGTCCTCATGGAGGTAGTCAAGTTAAAATGAGCATATTAGGATGGGTTCTAGTCCAATGAGTGGTATCTTTGTAAGAGGAAATCTGGACATGGACATGCAGAGGGAAGAGATATGGATGTAAATGAAAACAACCACATAAACATGAAGACAGCCATCTATAAAAGCCAAGAAGCGAAGCCAGGTACAGATCCTTCCTTCATATACTGAGAAGGAACTAATCCTTTCAACACCTTGATTTTGGATTTCTAGCCTCCAGAACTGTGATTTCTGCTATTTAAGTCACTCATTTGGTAGTACTGTTATAGCAGCCCTAGAAAACTTATAAAGCAGACTTGCAAAAAAACCCTCCAAAATAGCTGTGACAATTTATATCCTAACCAACCATGTAGAAGGGTAGCTTTCTCCTCACCCCTCACCAATACTTAAATATTAACCTTTGCAATGTTTAGTTAATTTCTAAGACAAATAAATGGTATTGCTTTTCTTTTTTTAATTTTTTGATGTTTATTTATTTTTGAGACAGAGACAGAGCATGAGCAGGGGAGGG
Source organism: Panthera uncia (assembly GCF_023721935.1). Taxonomy (NCBI): domain Eukaryota; kingdom Metazoa; phylum Chordata; class Mammalia; order Carnivora; family Felidae; genus Panthera; species Panthera uncia. The sequence continues at coordinate 182,641,693 of NC_064811.1, forward strand.
GCAGAAAAGGAGAGAGACATAGAATCTCAAGCAAGCTCCAGGCTCTGAGCTGTCAGCACAGAGCCTGACATGGGGCTCAAACTCACGAGCCCTGAGATTGTGACCTGAGCCGAAGTCAAACGCTTAACCAGCTGAGCCACTCAGGCGCCCCTGGTATCTCTTTTCAAGGCACACTTCTCTGATTTTTTTTAATCCAGATTTAGCATCTCTGGAGTTTTATTTCCTTTTAAAATACCTAAAATGGACTCAAATGAATTGATACTACCAAATAACTATTCAAATCTAACTACATGATTTCAGTATAGTTTCATACAATGATAAAAAAGGATTAAAAAATATTTATCTTTTAAAAATGTTTAACTACTCATTTACTTATTGACAATCTACAGCAAAATTTTCATTCTCTATGATTATCACACGTAGCATGAAGTTTATTCCTAAAAGGCAAAAGCTAAACAATTGGCAACTACACACTTTAAAAAGTTAGTTTCGTACTTATAGCATGTGAAAATCTAGTAATCCAATTCATAATGTATTAAGGATTATGCTTTTGAAGTAAATTAATTACTGGCCTTCCCATTAGAAATACACTGTTGGAAATTGAGCATTTAGCAAATGCTCTAAAATGTTCTAAAATGATATCATAAGTTTTAGGAGCATTGTAGTAACATTAAAAAAATATATACCATGTAGGGTTGTAATTGCTTGAAAAAGTTCTTTTTGGGAGATAGTAATAAGGTACATATGTCCCCAAATCACTATTTTGTTAATATGCTCATCTTGTTTAAGGATTATTTTCTATCTTCTCTTTCACGGATTTTTGTTGGTCTTTGCATGAGTTAACATGTGAACTTTCAGGTTATTTGACTGGACAAACCTCTTGTGACAGCTTTCAAAGGGACACACAAAACGTTTCTCCCCAGTATGGATACGTACGTGGGTACGCAAATTGTAGTCCAGGGAAAAACGTTTTCCGCACCCTTCAAAAGTACACCGAAATGGCCTCTCTCCAGTATGAACCAGAAAATGTCTTTTTAGTTTTGCACTCTCATTGAATGCTTTCCCACATTCTGCACATACATGATCTCGGGGAGCATGAACGAGGAGATGCCTTCTCAGGGAAGCTCTATTCTTTAACTTTTTTGTGCATCCACTGTGAGGACAAACAATTCTTTCTGGAGCATCATATTCCTTATTTTTTGTGGGCTGCTTTCTAGCAAATTCTGCAAACTGTTTAGGATCTGATACATCAGTGCTGGGTATTCCTCCAGGAGAAAGCTTCTTGCCTGTCTCATACTCTGAATACTCAAGCTGTGAATTCTCTCCAGTCTGCTGAGAAAGTTCTTGTTTTGCCCCTTTTTGCACACATTTCAAGGATTTTCCCAGAAGCGAGCTTGCAGTAAGAACCTGTTGAGAAAGCTCTTGTTCTGATTCTTCTTCCTGGTAGTTAAGGGACTTCAGTGAGTCTTCTTCCAGGATGGGTTCAGAAAACTCACCTCTTATTATGCATTCTATGTAACAATCAGAGAAGGAATCTTCTCCAACAACTAGGTGGCTACTTTCAAAGAATACACCTTCATCTTCTAAGGCCCATGGCATGTCAAAAGGTTCTTGTTGGGCTGGCCGTGGCTTGGATGGCTTTGGTTTATCCCCACTGAAGGCTCTTCTACCCAAGCCTTTCCAGCCACAAGTCTTTACCTTTTTCTTCAGTTGCTGGTCCATATTGTCGTGTTGCTTCTTCCTTGAAGGTTTGTACCAGGATATATCAACCACTTCCAGGTGATAGTGATCTGAGTAAACTGCCTTCAGCAAACACCTGCTTTGAGATAGTAACCTTTAGATAAACTATATTCCAACTTTAGAACCCACTGTCAGAGCTTAAAAAATGTCCTCAAACTCACTTTTTAATAGCGAAATGGCTGCATTTGCTTCTTCTCTGACAAACCCAAGAAAGTAAGAGAATGAGCTGTGACACAGGATGTGGGTTATAACTAGATCTTATGTGGGGGTCCCCACAAATTATCTGCCCTCTCCAACTGACCACCTAATGTTTACTGGGTACTCACTATGTGCTAGCCCTACTCTAGGCTGCTCATAGGTTGAGATCTATCAGTAAGTAGACATACAAAAAATCTGTGCCTCATGAGTATACAGTCTCGTGAATATACAAAATATGTTATTTTATGTCACACATTAAAAGGTAAAGTGCTACAGAATAAGCAAGGGAGCTAGTAAAAAGTAGGAGTTCTCAATTTTAAATAGGGAGCTCAGGCAGGCTTGCCTGAGGTAGAAGCAGTTGACTAAAAACTTGAAGCAACTGAGGGAGTAAGATGTGCCTATTTTCTTATATAACACTGTTGGGAAATTCAAATTAAATAATGCATATAAAGTGCTTAGCACAGATCATGGCACAGAGCAAATGCTGAATGTTTATGTGAGCTAGTGTTATTTACCTTTGTATTCATTAAATATATGGTGGATCCTGTGATGTTCCAAATACTATTCTAGACCAAGGGTGGCATTTTTTTTTTTTTTAATTTAATAAAGAGCTAGATTTAAGCGTTGTGGGCCCTATGGTCTATGTCATAACTGTTCAACTCTGCATTTTGTCATACGGAAGCAGCCATGGATGATACATAAAGGACGAGCATGCATTCCAACAAAACAAGCAGAGGCTGGATTTGGCCCATGTGTAGTTTCTGTTTCTTCTTCACAAGATGGAGATTCAGAAGACACATGAAATCCATGCGTTGCCATCTTTTACGAGTATAAGCCAAAATAAAGGCAAGCGGAGTTTAGCCTTGAATAGTTTTCTGTCTTTTTCTTAAGAATCTAAAAGTGGGGTGCCTGGGTGGGTCAGTCAGTTCAGAAAAATCTCTTGATTTTGGCTCAGGTCATGATCTCATGGTTCATGAGTTCAGGGCCCACATGGGCTCCATGCTGACAGCCTGCTTGGGATTCTGTCTCTCTCTGCCCCTCCCCACCTTTCTCACTCTCTCTGTCTCTCTCAAAATAAATGAATTAATTAAAAAAATTTCAAAAATCTAAAAGCAATATTATAAAAGTTAGAGCATGAATATGATATATTCTAAGAGTCTTTTGCTTAATGTTACAATTGTGTGCCTTATGGAAGATCTCTTAATTTTATTGTCCTGATGTCCTGCTGTAGGACAAAAATTAAAATGCTTTTTATAAAGGAGTAAATGTGAAGGTAATGGACAGAAAACTAACAGCTTGAAAATATTTTTAAATAGCTACATTTAAAAATACCACCTCAAAAGAATCATGCTATTTACTTTTGTCAAATACACAGCATCAAAACAAAACATGTTTTACAATTGCTATGGGAAGATTTTTGAAATGCCTCCTTGAACATTTATATATATAAATATACAATGCATAATGTTTTATGTAAATTACAGACTTAAAATATAAATTATAGGGTCACTGGGTGGCTCAGTAGGTAAAGCATTCTACTTCAGCTTAAGTCATGATCTCAGGGCTAGTGAGTTCGAGCCCCATATTGGGCCCTGTGCTGGCAGCTCAGAGCCTGGAGCCTGCTTTGGATTCCATCTTTCTCCCCTCTCTCAAAATAAATATAAACATTTAAAAAATTAAATATAAATTATAAATAAATTATTTATGTACAATACATAAATGTTTTATATATATAAATTGCTAAGGGAAGAGATTTGAATTTCTTCTTAAACATTTGTATATATATTTCTATGTAATATATATATTTTTAAACATTTGTGTATATATAAATATACATATATATATATATAGATAGATAGATAGATATATAAAATGTTAAATGGTACAAGTATTATTATTTATTGCTTCTTTTAAAAAGGTGAAATAAACCAGGAGACTGTATTCAGGAAAATTTGCCTAACAAAATCTTGTTCTCTTAGCTAAAAATTATTCTTGATTTTTTCTTTTTTGTATTAATGAATATAACCTCTTTGGACAAAACCACTAGCAAAGAGTCTAAAGTTTGAGTAGGATAATACAAAACTCCCCTCCCCCATTGAGGCCATTTAAAATACGTGCAATTTGATTTGATTCCAGCTTTTCTCTCCAAGTTTATGTCTTGCTAATTTCAGCTCCCCTATTTTATTTTCAGCCATGATAAACTCTCCCTCCAATAAAGCAGTATGCTGTTCCTTCTTAATCCTGCCCACCCTCACTCCTCCTTCCCTTATTAGTGCGGACACACACTCACACAAGCTCATTTCTCATCCATATTTCTGACCTCTGCTTAAACATCACTTCCTCAAGCAAGTTTCCCTTCATTCTTAGGCTCAGTTAGGTTCCCAAAACTTCCTCTTTTACACTGATCAGTCTCTGGTACCGATTACTTTAAGATCTGTCTTACCTATTAGACTGTAAGGTCTATGAGGGCAAGGTCCTCTTCTGCTTTATTCATATGTCCCAGGGCTTAGAACATTTGTCTAATGAAATGAATTCATATATACGCATTAGTAATCATACTGGTGATACTGGTTTAGCAAATTTATAAAATTAATTTACTAAAAAATTATTTGTGACTTTCAAAACACTTAATGTAGAGGTTCCAAAAAATTGATTATCAATGATGCCAAATGTTACCTAGAAAAAGACATCTAATTAGGAGATCGGGATTGAAAGAGAGAAGTATTTTCTTTATGAACTTATCAAAGCCAAATGTAGCCCTTACTTTTCTAAGCTAGATTTTATTTGACAGATCCTCCCATTTCTTACACAAAATTGAAGCTTGTGAGTGACGTAAAAACTGAAATACTAACTTACTAATTTATTATGGGAAATCCAGTTTATATAACAAGTACATTCTCTGTTGGTGGAAATAACTACTTGGAAAATGTACTCGGTAAACATGGTGTTAAGACAGAATCTGGATATTAAATACTTAATGGTATGACAATAATATAATTTTATATTTCTCAAACTGGCATAAAGGTGCTTCCAAGAGTGCATCATTTATTCAATCATTTGACAAATATTTAGTACCAAACATTGTTCTAGGTGTTCACCCTAGAACAGTAAAAAAAGATCCAAAGTTCCTGGTTTTCATGGAGCTTTTATTGTGTAAAATAAAAATGTAAGTAAACAAAATGGTTTCAGGTTGAGTAAAATGCTATGAAGTATAAGCGATTAGAGTATGAGAAGGAAAGGAAATGGGGGAGGCCATCTTAAGGAAGAATGTCTGCAACAGCATCCAAGGTGGGGGGGTGGGGCATTAGGCTTAGGCTGAGACCTGAAAAAAAAAAAAAAAGTATCAGCCAGTGGAAAGAGGTGGGAGGAGAGTGCTCTTTCCAGGTTATAGCAGGGAGTACAAAGGGATTTGCATGCTGGAGGACAAAGGAAGACATGTTTATTACAGACTGTGGCTGGCACAGACCGGAGTGGTCTGAGATAAGGTGGGGGACCTTGCAGAATCTTGCGAGCCAGGGGAGCCATTTACATTTCTTTCACAAACCCATGGGAACCATTACAGGGTTTCTTTCAAACCAGGAAATAGCATGCTCTGGCTGAGGTTAAACAGGTACGATGTGGAGAGTAGACTTAGGGAGGCAGGGGTGAAAGCAGAAAAATCCATTAGGCTATTTAGCAGTCCAGAAAGAGTGCTGGTGTTGGTAGTGAAGATGAAATGGCGGGAGAGGGAAAACAGAGATAGAACGTTCTAAACTTCCTTGAGGATTGGATAAAGGGAGTAAGGCAAACAGGGAAAACAATAATGACCAAGCGGTGCTCGGTTTTTTGCTGGAGTAACTGGTAGATGGTTGTGTCACTTTCAGAGATAATCAGAGGAGGGAAGAAATGGAAAACGGCTATACTCTCTTGATTTAATAATGTGAACATTTTAATATAAATATTTTAATATAGATCTAGCCATTTGTTGCAGTGAAATATATGAATTTTTCAAACAAAATTTTAAAAATGCAACTTCAAGGAAATTTCAACCAGGCATCTATTTTCATGAAAGTGTATTTGTTTCCCTCCTTTATCTGTGTTAGAAGTTTGAGGCCGGTGGCCCAAGGCAGTTGAACACTAGAAGTCTCCTAGCCAAGGTCCGTCCCCACTGGTTCTAGGATGATGAAACCCTTCCTGTCCATGGTTTTTCAAAACCTTTTGAACAGGACCCACGTTAAAATACATTCTAAGTGGTGAACTCAATACCACACACCTTCCCCCATATCTGAAAAAAAAAGGGCAGAGATCCACGAAACAAGACTTACCCATGCACTCTGATATTTCCTTCCAAAAGAAAGACCAAGAAGAAACTGTTACTGGCGCCCCCCAACAGCAGCTGAAATCTTCCCTGCTTTACGCTCCGCCTACTATACCCGCCCTCTTTTTGATGGACACATTCAAATTAGGCTACACCTACATTTCAACTCTGCATTGCTTAGGCTGGAGTTTCCTAGAAAAGGCTCTACCAAACCTGTTTCGGTAAGGACATCAGGTAGCAGTGGAGTGGCAAATCGTGTGGCTTTGCTCCGCCCAGGTCAGGGTTGGCCGCCTACACCTGCCTCCCCCGCCCCGCCCCGCCCCGCGTCACCTTTAGCTGAGAGCCTGCCCTGTAGGGGTGACCCCACCCCCCACCCGGCCCCGGGACACCTCAGTGCCTGGTCCCTCACCACGTGGGCAAACCTGTTTGAATTCCAGTCGCCTAGTTTTAGCCTGTAGTAGAGGCACTCAGTGTCTGTTGAACAAATCAACTTAGGTATAATCATATTTATACAGTTATTTTTCAATGAAATGAAAATCCAGTGGTGGAAGCAGTTTTTACCTACTAGAAAAAGTTTACCCAAACGCACACCACACCTTGCTCTGCACTCTCTTACCCTCCCTCAGCCTCTACTCCCCACCCCACCTATCTCCAGCCTCAGAATTACTGCTTTTTTTTCTTTTTCGGGCATTAATGTGACTGTTCATATCCTTAAAGGTAACACAACTCACTTTGAAAGCCTCGGTCAATCAACGCTTGCCATTGGCTATGGTCTAGTGAAGTTTAATAGTTCGTGTAAGCACACAGACCATTAAAACAAAAACCCAAATCAATGTTTAAAAACCTCTTAAATTTTACTTGAAGCTTGCCTCCAATTCACATATATATCCGGGAATAGTTTTCCACGCTATTTTTTTTTTTTAATTTGTTTTGAATGAATATCAGTTGTGAGGTCAGAAAGTAAAAGATCATTTCCAATGGGGGAAATATGTGAACTGTTTTTCTAGGTGTTATTACCTCATCTCCCCTGGTAGTCATACCAGATCCTCATCCGTTTGAGATTGAAGTTACATGAAGCTTCTTAGCTCCTTACCTTGTTATATATTATTTGTAGGTGAGTTTCTGAAGGCAAAAATTGTGAGAAACTGCTTCTCTCCTGTTCTCTGTGGCGCCATACTATGGTCTGTATAAACTTTATAGACAAGTTTTCAGAGCTGGTTTTCACCAACCCTTTTTTTGGTGATAAAAATGTTAATTTTTTAGGTTTCAATAGAAATACCACTTCAAGAATTCTAATAGACCATTCTTTCCAAGCCTTTATATGGCAATGTCATTGGTCAGTCAAGCCTTTATATGTCAATGTCATTGAAAGTCCCCCTCATCGCCGGAGGTATCTCTCTGTCTTTCTGTGTATCATCATATTTGTATACATATGTAAAAATATAAATAAGTGACATATAATCATGTATCTATAATTTATATGTATAGATAATATATTAAGAGATAAACATGTTTTATTTGAATATATACACATAAATTATATATACAGTATATATCACTTATATTTTTATTTCAAATATAATTTATATGTAAAAGATGATGATAGTTATACATATATATAGAAAGAGAGATATGCACACATACCTAAGCTGAAGATCCTTTCTTTTATCAAATTCACCAGACCACACCCTTTTGTTATCAGTCCCTTAACAGTTGAGACAGTACATACAATCAACTAGGTTAATTTATAATCCCTTCCTCACCACTGATTCTGTCTGTTCACTTGGTTTGTGTTAGTGTGACTTTGTCTGGAAACTGGAGACGACATATTTAGAAAATCTAAATTTACATTTCACACTCCACCTTCTACATAAATTATTTTTGCTTCTATTTTGTTTCAGCTTTCCTGAAGAAGTAAACCAAAAAGAAGGCACTCATCTGTTGTCATATGAACCTAGCTCAAGGGCAGTTCTCCAAAATGAGCTAGGGAACCAATTAAACCATGAAACAAAAGTGGGCTGCCTTTTGAAATTGGTACAAAGAGAATGGTGCATGGAAACAAGTAATTTTTTGGATGCTGGAATTTTAGTCATAGTAATTCTTCTACAAATAACATCTTGGCTAGTTTTTAAAAATTCTATTTTGATTACTTATTTCTGTGTTACAAACAAATATTTTCCTTAAAAAGCTTAGAATGTTAAAACTATAAATATGCTTTAATTCACTCAACACATATTTAAGGTATTTTTAGAATGTGAAATACTATAAATACTGTGAAAACTGTAAGTATGCTTTAATCCACTCAACACATATTTAAGATATTTTTTCCCCAGATAGGCCACTGTTCTAGGCCCTGAGGGTATGGATCCCTGGCCTTCTGGAGTTTGCAGGCTGAAGTAGCAGGGCCGGAAACTAGGGTGAGGCAAATAACTCACAGGTTTCCCCACAGAAAAATTTAAGGAATGCCAAAAAATTTGGTAACTAGAATTAATGATATTATATTTTTTAGTTTTTTAACTATATTTTTGAATTTTTCTTTTCCTTTTTTTTAAATTAAATTTTAATTAATATACACTGCAATATTGGTTTCAGGAGAATTCAGTGATTCATCACTTACATATAACACCCAGTGCTCACCAGGACAAGTGCCCTCTGTAGTGCTCATCACCCATCTAGCCCATCCCCCACCCACCTCCCTCTATCAACCTAGTGTGTTCTCTGTCATCAAGAGTCTCTCGTGGTTTGTTTCCCTTTCTTCCCTTCCCCACCCCCTTCCCATATGTTCATCTATCTGTTTTGTTTCTTAAATTCCACATATGAGTGAAATCATATGGTATTTTTCTTTCTCTGATTGATTTACTTCACTTAGTGTAATACACTCTAGCTCTATCCACGTCATTGCAAATGGCTACAATTAATATTTTAATGCAGTATTTAAAAAAATAAAAGTTAGTGCAAAAATCCATAGTGAATAAATATCAAAAACTCAAATAAAGGCAGACAACTAAATAATCATGGTTTGTAAATGTCAAATGCAGCTATTATTAGGACCATGAAGGGTAGGCATTTGGTGTTATGGGAGCCCATAATGGGAGGCTGTGATGGAATCTGGAAGTTCAGGGAAGGTTCCCTCAAAACTGCTATGATCTGAAGGCAGTTTGGAAGGCAAAGCTTCTCTAACAGTAGAGGGAATAACTATTTAAGGAGGGACAGCAAGAGAGAATGTGCATTGCTAAACTCTTGGGCCTTGTAGGCCATGGTAAGAAGTTAGATCTTCATCCTAAGAGTAATGGGAATGGACTGTTACCAGAAAGCACGTCATATGTAAATGCGTATTAACCTTAAACTTGTAAACTGTTGTATCATTGTTGGAGCTTCAATCTGTGTTTGATCTAGCTAATACTAACTGAATGCTTTACATGCATTGTTCATTTTAGTATCTAGAAATCAAGTTTATAAAATTATTATCTTTACTATTATTATTATCATCATTTTATTTGCATTTAAAAATGATAATTCAGAGGAGCCAAAAAAGCAAGTAAGTAAACTAAGCACCTAAATTCAGATTAGAACTCAAGTGTCATACCTGTTAGAATGGACTTCATCAAAAAAGGCAAGAGATAACAAATGCTGGGTAGACATGGGGAAAAGAGAACCCCTGTGGGATTAGAAATTGGTGCAGCCACTGAGGAAAGCAATATGGAAGTTTTTTGAAAAATTAAAAATAGAACTACTATATGATCCAGCAATCCCACTTCTAGAAATATATCCAAAGGATATGAAAATATTAACTCAAAAAGATATCTGTACCTCCATGTTCATAGCAATATTATTCGCAAAAGTCAAGACATGGAAATAACTAAGTGTCTATAGATGGATGAATGGATAAAAAAGTTTTGGTGTATAAATATAACAGAATATTACTCAGCCATAAAAAAAAAAAAAAAAAAGAATCCCTAACATTTGTGACAACATGAGTGGAATTTGAAGGCATTATGTTAAGTGAACTAAGTCAGAGAAAGACAAATACTCTACAATAGCACTTATGTGTAAAATATTTTAAAAAAAGAAGAAAGAAAGAAAGAAAGAGAGAGAGAAAAGCAAAAGAGATCACAGTTGTGGTTACCAGAGGCAGAGAGTGGGGGAAAACAGGAATTGGAGGAAGGTGGTCAAAAGGTACAACTTCTGTTTATAAGGTAAAGAAGTACTAGGGATGAGACATATGACATGATGACTATAGATAACACTGATCTATGATATATGGGAAAGGTAAGAGAGTAAATCCTCAGAGTTCTCACCACATGGAGAAAGTTTCTTCCCTTTTTTCCTTTCTTTCCTTTTATTATATCTAGATGAGAAGATGGATGTTAGCTGAACCTATTGTGGTAGTCATTTCATAATGATGCAAAAAACCATCATGCTGTACACCTTAAACTTATACAGTGATGTATGCCAATTAGTTCTCAGTAAGACTGCAAAAAAATAGAACTCAAGTGTGCTTAATTATTTGAGATATAGCATTTTACATTATATTATGGCGTTTTAGAGATGCCATCATTTTATAAGAAGTCTCTTCTTGCTTTATTATTTTCTGTCATTTATACTGCCTATTTACATACTTATTTGGTACTGATAGCAACCTTATGAATTGTTATTACCCATTTTATGGATAAAGAAGTGGATAAGTCAGTAATGACAAATGCTTTCTTCAAAGCTGTGCAGGTATTCCTTTATGGGCCAAAGTTTAGACCCCAAGTCTTTCTATCTTGACATCAAGTTTAAAGCTAATTTTTTCAAGTTCAGTCAGTTGTTTAAAGAGCTTTTAAAATGTATTTTTAGAGTTTCTCTACAAAAAACAAAAAACAAAAAACCCCCAAAACCCAGTCAATAATCGATGTTTCTACCTAGAATGTGATATCTTAGTAGATGATGACTTTTAAGAGGGCATAATAAGGCACATTTTGACTCTGCACTTTTTAAAAAAAATGAGATATAATTGACATAAACATAATATTAGTTTCAGGTGTATAACATGATTATATACGTATATGGGTAGTGAAATGGTCCCCATAAAAATCCAGTTAACATCCATCGCCACAAAGTTACATTTTTTTCTCCTGATGAAAACTTCTGGTAATTATTTTCTTAGCAACTTTCAAATACACAATTTATGGTATTATTAGTATTAGAGTCACCAGGCTATATGTTACATCTCTATGACTTAGTTGTTTTATAACTGGAAGTTTGCCCCTTTTGGCCCACTTCGCCCAGAGGCGGCAGTGGGGAGCGGGAGAAATAGGTGAGGGTGGAGTCTGTGCTTTTTGTTTTTTTGTTTTTTGTTTTAAATCTAAGTGGAAGCTGTTTGGTACTTCACACTGACAAGATTGAGACTTGTCATTATACCGTCATACATTTCAACAGTCTTTATGCTCTTTAGACAAAAGCTGTAACCACACAAATATTGTCATGTTTCATTTTCTCTGGGAGAATTCAGCCGTGGGCTTAAGTGCAGGACCTACAAGCTATATTTCAGACTGCATATTCTCTTTGAGCTTTGGCAATGATTTGTGAATGTTATTATTTGGCAGTTTCATAACATCCTTTTTTCCTCTGAAGAATGGACTATTCACATAACCTCTCTTCCTACTAAAGAACCTATTAAAATTGGGTTCACCTGAAGAAAATTTTCAGGGCCTCCTCTAACTTGAATTAGTTCCTGCCTTGTTCTTTCCCATAAAAAATTTTTGGAGTCAACCTCAGATTTCATGGTCTTTGAAAAAACGTATATTTTGAGGTACTTTTGGATTTAAGGAAGAATTGCAAAGATGATATGGAGAGTTCTCATATATCCCTTCACCCAGCTTCCCCTGATGTTAATGTCTTACATAACCAATGTGTATTTTGTACAGTTAAGAAACCAACATTGTCACAATACTATTAACAAAATTTTATTTGGATTTCGTCAGTTTTCCCACTAATTTTTTAAAAAAAAATCTGTTCTAGGATTCATTGCAGATGCTAGTTTGCATTTAGGATCTGGTTAATGGACAGACACGAGCTCCACAATCTAATTCTATTTCCAGCCCAGAAAAATGTAATGTATGTCTTAGAATATTGTCTCTAATACCACTTCTCCCATGAAATTCACCACCAACCCCGATTCCAAATTTATATCTCTTTCAAGATGCAAATCAAGAGTCATACCTCTCAGAAAACCTTTTAGAAACTCAGTGTCATCTCTCTGTAGAAGTACCGTGGCTTTTAGGGATATATTCTATACAACATAATCGGCCATTTAACAATACCTTTACAGGTCTTTTGTATCTGTAATGTGGTAAGTGGAAAACCAGTAAAATACACATTGGTGCAAGAGAAGATCATTGTGACACATTATTCCTCCAGGCTTTTTGAGGTGTATATACTTTAAATAGAAAACCTGTAGAACATTGTGGTTACTGTCTTATATTATTTTTGAAGTGATAAAATTAGATGATGACATATCTACAAATAAAATTACTAGTTGTGAGGTACACAATTACGTATAGTCCCTTTTTTTTTTTTTAATTTTCAGATCTAAATTCATGTTGTTCAAACTGTGAGTTGGAACCCATTAATGAGTAGTTACCAGTATTTTGTCAGAGTCAAAACAGTTTGAAGGGCTCCTGGGTGGCTCAGTCAGTTAAACATCTGACTCTTGGTTTTGACCCCCCCGCCACGATCTCATGATTCCTGAGATTGAGCCCCGCATCAGGCCTGTGCTGACAGCCCGGAGCCTACTTGAGATTCTGTCTCTTCCTCTCTCTTTCTCTCTGCCTCTTTCTCTCTGTCTCTCTCAAAATAAATAAACTTTAACAGGTTTGAAAAATGTAGATCTAAATAATTTGTTTATATGTGTCATTAGAAACAGATCAAAATGGGTAAATGTATGAACATCAGTGATTCAGACAATCTTTAAAAAAATTTTTTTTAATATTTATTTATTTTTGAGAGAGAGAGAGAGAGAGAGACAAAGTACGGGCTGGAGAAGGGCAGAGAGAGAGAGAGAGAGAGAGAGAGAGAGAGATACACAGAATCTGAAGCAGGATCCAGGCTCTGAGCTGTCAGAACAGAGCCCAATGCAGGACTCAAACCCACGATCTTGACCTGATATGAAGTTGGACACTTATCCAACTGAGCCCCTTAGGTGCTCCCCAGACTGTCTTTAATTTTGAACTTAAATATATCTTTTTTTTTCAACTAAAAAAAAATCTCAAATGTGCTTTAAAATAAATTGGGTAGGTGATCTACTTTATATTAATAAATAGTGCAGGTCCTCAGTTTTCCAGTTATATTTCGCCCTCCTATCCACAAGAGAGTGCAGCAGGAATAAACAAAGTAAGAATTATGTTTCTAGTTACATCCATCTTTTTAACTTGCATCATTAAATATTTTCTATAAAGTTTGTTAAAATGATGGAAAGACTTTCAATATATCAGAGCAGAGTCCAGAAACAGACCTGTACACCTGGAATGACCTGACTGACCTGTGTCCTCCCCCAAATTCATAGGCTGAAACCTAACACTCAATATGATGGCACTGGGAGGCAGAGCATTCGAAGGGTTATGAAGGTAGAGCCCTCATGAATAGAATTGGTGCTCTTACAAGAAGAGGGAAGAGCTAGTTCATTCTCTTTCTACCACTGTAAAGATACAATGAGAGGCTGGCAGTCTGCAACTCAGGAAAAAAAGGCTCTCACCAGAATCAGCCATGCAGATGCCATGATCTTGACTTCCAGCCTCCAGAACTATGAGGAATAAATCTGGTATGTGGAAGCATATGGTATTGTGGTATAGAAGCCTGAATTGACTAGGACACTGACTCATAACAAAGGTGGCAGTGGGAAAAGACTAGTGTTTCCAAAAACACTTTGAGACCACTAGCTATCGACGTGGCAAGAAAAAGAATCTTCACTACTCATTCATACTACACACAAAAAGAAGTCCGAGATTGTAGCTTTAATTATGGATTGTAGATATAATCGTGAAAGGTAAAATAATACAACTCTGAGAAGGAAATGGAAGAACATCTTCTTAAATTTGGGGTTGAGAAAGATTTCTTAGTCAACACACAAAAAGTATTGAATAGAAAGAAATAAAAGATAAATTGGATGAGATTGAAATTATGAAATTTAAAAGGCACCATTGAAAGAATAAGGTATACCACAGTGATCTTTTGAAAAGGTAAATGAGATGCCACTTCCTTCAAGGCTTTCCATCTCCCTCAGAAAAAAATTCAGATTCCTTCCTTAGAAGACAGCCAGTGATCTGGCCGGTACCCACCACCTCTTCGTCAACTGTACTCATTTTTCTCCCAAGCCTAACCTTCTTTTCTTGTTCTTCTACAACCATGCCAAGCTCACTGACAGGATTTTTGCACTTGTCTTCTGTCTGAAATTCTCTGCCCCAGATTATCACATGCCTGGTTTTTGCTTCATTCTGGTTTCAGCTTCAGTGGTAGGCTGGGACCAGTGTACATACGTTTCTTCAAACTCTGTCGTATCTCCATGATTTATTTATTTATTTTTTCATATGGAGGTTACTAACCTCCCCTCTCCTGGAGGAGGTAGAAAAGAGAGGCAGCCCAGGACCAAACTTTAATTGCCCCATTTAGGAGTACAGTTGGTAAATAGCAAAGGGCAATATAGAAAGTAATGGATTTTCTTGAGTCCTCGCCAACTTTCTTCCCTTCCACTGGGATTTTTTGCTTTGGTGAATATGGAGAGTAATGGCAGAAGTTTCTGGGTATATTTTTCTCTTTCCTGCAGAGGGATCCAAGAAATTACTGCTATCGTAGGATTCTACAAGTGTTTCTTGCTTGCCGAGTCCAGGAGTCCTTTGAACCTGGGAATGGGTTTCAGATGTGCCTTTCTGGGTAAGAATCACTTATAGTCTCTACGATGGGATTTCTCCTTTCCCTAGCTTTTGGGGTTTCACCCAGGAAAGCCAGTCGTAAAATTCAAGAGAGGAAACTATTTTAAGGAATTGTCATAAAAAAGAATTTTCAAACCCAAGAGAAGATAATTTTAGCTTTGGTAACTGGAGGGACCATACTGTTAGATCCCCTTTTCTAACGTTCCCCATGTGTACCTCCACTCCCCTGTTTTTTCACCAGCATCATATTCTTCTTACCTTCTGACTCCTGTAAGTGAAGTCTCTTTAATGTTCCTAAATATTCTTTCCTTTCTGTCTCTGTGTCTTGTATATGTTTCTTCTATCGGCAATCCTCTTCCCTCTTTGGGTTCCATTTCAGGGTATTGAATTGCTGTTTTTTGTTCATTTGATACCTTCCTCCTTACGGTATGTTCAGAGAGAAAGTCAATTGTATATTTAATACCCTTTCAGCATTGCCACTGTAATTATTTCTAATGACATTGAATGGCTTATCCTTTCTCAAACAAAGGGGTCTCTGGGCATTTGTGTCCCCTCATTGTAAGTGCCAAGACTTCTAAACTGACACTCTCTTGTCTTTTCATTCGGTTATTCCTTTGACAGCCATTTATTTTCCTGAACACTGATGAGATGATATCTTTTACCTCTGTGACAATTTTGAGTAGGTCCTAAGCATACCGGAAAAAAAAAAAAGTGAAAAGTCATTATTAGCATGCTTTTTCAGGACCTCCCTAGTCTGGTTGCAACCTATTCTTCTCTTTTACACCCTCCACAGAGGGGGTAAAATTTCAGACGTCTTCTCTCTGTGGTGCCTTATCGAGATGTGGTCTGCCCTGTCATGAGCTAAGAAAGGTTTTCACATTTTTAAATGATTGAACAAAAAAATCAAAAGAAGAATAATATATTCTGACATTGAAGATTATATCAAATTAAAAGTTCATTAACCATGAGTAAAATGTTATTGGAAAAGAAGCGTGCCAGTTCAGTTGCCTATTGGATATGGCTATTTTGTGTATTACCCTGGCAGAGTTGAGTCATTGTGACACAAAACCTAAAGTACTTACTATCTGGTCCTTTACAGAAAAAGTTTACTGAGCCCTAAACCCCCATTTTAGCTGAGTAGGGCTGGTTCATTTGCACAATTCTGCTGTTGTTTATGCGTAGCATTAATACTGAGCCAATTATTCCCATTTACCTCAGTTGCTGCAAGTGGCCAAACACTTCTGCAGTGGTCCTCCCTGTAACAAGGCTCTGTATGTTTCCTTAAGTAAGCCAATCTGATGCCTTTTCAGAATCCCCAGTCCTCCTTTGCTCTTGGATTGCCAATGACCATTATCTTCTAGCCCTAACAAAGCAGAGGACCTGGCTTTCCCTGAACCCCTCTCAGGTTGGGGCTCTTTTTTCTTCACTCCTGTCACTCCATACCATGAGAATGTTCGTGGTGAATGTTCTCCTTGTCCCTCATTGCTCCCTCCAGACCTTTCTTTTCTCTCTTGCTCGCACCATCCCGTTCTTTAGACGTTTAGGCTCTCAGACTGTATTACTCGGCACTACTCCTTGATGCAGTCAAATCCAAGTACCCCATGCTTACCTTAGTGATTTTGGTATCCGCGTGGATGATTCTTCCTCACCTCTACCACCTCAGAGTTCAAACTTGTCATTACCTGTAACTGTACGGATTCATAGTCTCATTTAAAAGCATCTCAGTCTGGGACCATCACTTTTAACCTCCTCAGTTCACTTCTAGTATTTCCAGGGCGATGATCTGCCATCCAGTGGCTCTTGCCTTTTCACTGCCCCTCAACTGCTCTTGCCCTTGATTCTTATCTGGTCCACCTTAGATTACATGGCTCAATTAATTTATTAATTTGGTCATAAATCCAAACCCCTGAGGTCTAATATATTTCCAGGTTCACATTTTTCTTTTTAATTTTAGACAGATGGTAATTCCTATACCATGTTGTATAATACCATCTGCAATGAAATTGATGATTATTCCCAAAGAAGTGGGACCAGTAAAGGCTCTAAATAGCTATGTGTCTATTCAGGATGGATTTTGCTGCCAAATGGGTTGTGAACAATATTATCAAATTCTGTTTTTTTCCATGATCTTCTTAAATTATGGAAATGCAGAAAGGGATTGTGGACCTGGACTTTAAGCTGCCCGGTGCCCTGATCAGTCCATTTACCCTCCCAGTAAAGAGTAAAGGTGATACCCTGGTTAGATGTAACTCGACTTACTCTCAGCTTACTTACATCCAAGCAGCTGAAGAAAACAAACAACCTTGTTAATGGGTCTCCTGCAAAATCACAAAAGCTTAAGGGGAAGTCGTGTCAAGCAACATAATTATTTTCACCAAGGGTAGTATCGCCCCCTAGAGGGCAGTGAGTGTTTTATGGAGATGATGTTAGTCTCCGTGTACTCAGACCTGAGCATTTACACGTGTAAATACCTGTTAGTTTATTATGACTTACTTTCCTTTTATTTCTTTATATTATGGTGAGGACAGTATGTGGATTTAAAAATATGTGTGTAGCTAGGTTAAATTATTACTTTATTTTTACAGTAGTAGCAAAGGTGCTAAAAAATATGTTACAAAAGTGGTCATTGTGGTCAATGAGGACAGGGTTGAGTGGTCAAATGAGTGGTCAGTGAGTGGTCAAAAGTGGACAGGATTGAGAACAACTGTTCTGGTCAATTTACTTTCTCATGTTTATGTATTTATGTGTTTATTTATATGATAGACTTTATTTTTTGGAGCAGTTTTAGGTTCACAGCAAAACTGAGCAAAGGTACAGGGATTTCCCTTCTGGTCCCCACTGCCACTCATGCATGGCCTCCTCCATTACCAACATCCCCCAACAGAGTGGTTCATTTGTTACAATTGATGAACCTACACTGACACGTTATTATCACCCCAAATCCATAGTTTATATTAAGATTTACTCTTAGTGTTGTATACTATGGGTTTCGACAAATGTATAATGACATGTATCGATTATTATAGTATCATATAGTACAGGTTTCTCTGCCCTAAAAGTTCTCTGTGCTTCACCTATTCAACCCTTCTTTGCATCTCATGATTATTTCACACTGTTTTCTCTTTCCTCAAACATCTAACATCTTTTCCCAAGTCCAATCAGCTAAGTATTTTACTGAACTGAGAATTAAAAACAATTGGAAGAGAACCTCTATGCACTCCACTGTCCAACTCATCTACATCTATACCCAGGAACCTTGCATCCTTCCTTAGTAGTATGTGTGAACTGTCTGTGATTCATTCCAAGGCTTTCCCTTCATTTATCACTGGATGCTATTTTCTCTTGACTACTCAAGGACATTGTTCAAACAATTATCCCTTTTCTCCTCCATCTTCATTTTTTTTTTCTCTCTCTCAACACTGGAGAGAATGCCACTGACATTCAAATACACTTGCTGTGGTAATGAGAATTCTAAAAATAATTACCTTGACCCTGCACACACCCCCTGTTAGTTTGCTTACTCATCCCATATTATTGCTCCCTTTTATAGAAAATTTCTTTTTTTTTTAATTTTTTTTTAATGTTTATTTATTTTTGAGACAGAGAGAGACAGAGCATGAACGGGGGACAGTCAGAGAGAGGGAGACACAGAATCTGAAACAGGCTCCAGGCTCTGAGCTGTCAGCACAGAGCCCGACGCGGGGCTCGAACTCACGGACCGCGAGATCATGACCTGAGCTGAAGTCGGCCGCCTAACCGACTGAGCCACCCAGGTGCCCCTATAGAAAATTTCTGAAAGGATTTTCTTCTTTTGCTTCTTAAACTATGATTGGCCAACAACATCAGCCACCAAGGAGCTGGGTAGAAATACAGACTCTCAGATCCTACTCTAGACATGTTGAATCAGAAACTCCATTTTAAAAGGACCTTCATGATTTATAATGGCATTAAAGTTTGAGAAACATTAATCTGTAGTGCCTGTTTTCAATTCTTGTATTTTCTCTTGACTCTACTTCAAAAATTTTACCTTTCTCCTCTGTACTGAAACAGCTCATTTTAATATTTTTGAATACAGTTGACACATAATGTTACATTCGTTTTAGGTGTACAGCATTTCTGTACATTATGCTGTGCTCACCACAAGTGTAGCTGCCATCTGTCATCATACCCTATTATAATACCATTGACTATGCTGGACCTTTTATCCCCATGACTTATTAAAGCCTGTATCTTCTACTCCCCTTCACTCCCTCCACCCTTTCCAGATCACCAGTTATCTCCAAATTATTAAATTCACAGTCAGTGTTCACTACTCATCTTACTGGGTCTGTGCATCATGTGACATGGTTGAAATCTCTGTTGTGCCTCATCTTCAAGACCATTCACATTTATGTAAGGGGCTCACTCCTTGGGACTTTCTTGTTCCCTCCGTTTAATTGACTAATTTATCTCATCTAGTGCCATGGCTTTAAAATTTTTTTTACATGTTTATTTATTTTTGAGAGAGAGAGACAGAGCGTAAGTGGGAGAGGGACAGAGAAAGAGGGAGACACAGTATCTGAAGCAAGCTCCAGGCTCTGAGCTGTCAGCCCAGAGCCCAACGTGGGGCTTGAACTCACAAACTGTGAGATCGTGGCCTGAGCTGAAGTTGGACACTTAACCAACTGAGCCATTCAGGTGCCCCGTTTTTTAATGTTTACTTATTTTTGAGGGAGGGAGAGAAAGAGAGAACCAGAGAAAGAGGGAGAATAGAATCTGAAGCAGGCTCCAGGCTCTGAGCTATCAGCACAGAGCCTGATGCAGGGCTTGAACTCACGAGCCGTGAGATCATGACCTGAGCCGAAGTTGGACGCATAACCAACTGAGCCACCCAGGCACCCCTAAATGCCAGGGCCTTTAATGCTGCCTGTTGATATAGTCCCCACGTTTCATATTTCAAGGATAAAGTCAAATACCAACTTCTTACTGGAATATTTACAGATTCTCCTGGTAGAAATTAATCACAGTTTCTTATAAGTCATTATTCCCGTCACTTGTACTTCTAGTTTCTCACTTTTTTCCATTTTATTTTGTAGTTTGTTTGTAAATTCTTTGGAGACAGGATCTATATAATATTCATCTCTATGTACTCCTATTTCACTCTTTTATTAAAAAATACATATTTCAGGGTGCCTGGTGGCTCAGTCGGTTCAGTGTCTGACTCGATCTCAGCTCAGGTCATGATCTCACAGTTCATGAGATTGAGTCCCGTCTCAGGTTCTGCACTGACAACACAGAGTCTGCTTGGGATTCTTGGGAATCTCCCCCTCTCTCTGCCTCTCTCCTGTACTCTCTCTCTCTCTTTCTCAAGATAAATAAACTTAAAAAAATACATTTTTCTCATGTAATAAGTGCTCAATAAATGCTTATTAAAGAGAAGTTTTTCCTCCCTTCCCAGAGTGTATGATGGGCTTAAAATTCCATGTGCAGTTTGCTCCAGGATCATTAAAATCTGTACCTACACTCCTATTATCCTCAAGAAGCCAATCCCCATGTAAACGGTCGACATTAATCTTTTCTTGTAAAAAAACAAAAAATGTAGGCAAGATCAGAGATAATCGAGTAGCAACTGGATTTGCAAGGCACCTTTTCAGACACACTCAGTGAGACTCATGGAATTCTGCACACAAAACTACTACTTGAAGGGACACACTCTACAGAATAAATCATAGAAATTAGATTGTGAAAATGGTCTTCTTTCAGCTCTTTCCATAGTTGGCTCCTCATCTTTTATTTCTTGGGTGTGATGGGATCACCACAGAAAGGCGTTCTCTAATCATCCTTTCTGAAACAATACTTTTCAGTCATGTTATGTCTTAATACGTTGTTTTATTTTAGTCATTTACTTATTATCTGAAATTATATATATTTTTAGGTTTTTATTGTCTATCTGCTGCCCCTATGGAATATGAGCCCCATAACTGCAGAAACTTGGCTTGTCTATGTTCTTCAGTTACGAAGTAAACAGTGCATGGCACATAGTATTTGCTTAGTAAATATTAGTTGAGTAAATGGGTAAGTACAACCTGAGGACACTGGGAAGCCTCTTTGGTCCTTACCTTCATCTGCACAGACCCTAAAGGTAATTTTTTCAAAGTTTATTTTGAGAGGCAGAGTACACAAATGGGGGAGGGGAAGAGAGAGAGAATCCCAAGGAGGCTCTACACTGGCAGTGCAGAGCCCAATGTGGGGCTTGAACACACAAATGCTGAGATCATGACCTGAGCCGAAATCAAGAACTGACTGAGTCACCCAGGTGCCCCTATAAATCTTATATTAATATAATTTGGTGGGGTGCCTGGGTGGCTCAGTTGTTTAAGTGTCCAACCTCAGCTCAGGTCATGATCTCATGGTTCCATGAGTTTGAGCCCCACATCAGGCTCTGTGCTGACAGCTCAGAGGCTGGAGCATGTTTCTGATTCTGGGTCTCCCTCGCTCTCTCTCTGCCCTTCCACCACTCATACTCACTCTCTCTCTCTCTCTCAAAAATTAAGGTATACACATATATGTATATGTATTTATATGTGTATATATTAAACTTGGTGATGAGGAGGTAAGGAGAAGGGAGGAGAATATTAATGACTTATGGGCTACTGACTTCCTTTAAAAGACTTAGAAGTCTTTTGGATTTTGAAATGGCAAATGCTTTAGGAAATATCTACAAAGCTAAAATAGAAATATTTTACTAAGGACTTTGAAGTGGGTATTCAACAAATATTCTTTGTTGGAATCATTTGGACACTTACTTGGCCGAAATGATACATACGTAGCTGGTATAATTTCTCTGCCAGAGCCCATGTTTGGAACTGCAAAAACCCTATAAAAGGTTACAATGACTTTTTTTTTCCTTGCTCACCTTTCAGTTGTATTTTCTAAGTGTTTTCTTGTTGTTGTTGTTGTTGTTGTTGTTGTTCTGTTTTGTACTTTTATTTTATTTTATTGTAGTATAGTTAACATACAGTACTATATCAGTTTCAGGTGTACAGTATAGTGATTCACCATTTCCATACACTATGCAATCCTTACTCTGATAAGTGTAGTCATCATCCATCACCATACAATGTTATTTATTACAGTATTTACTAAAGAACATCTTAGGCCAATGTATGATCTCAGATCAGCAGCACTGGCATCACCTGGGAGCTTGTCAGGAATGAAAATTTTTAGGTCTTACTCCAGATCTACTGAAATAGAATCTAAATTTTGACAAAATACACAGATCATTCATATGCACATTTATGTTTGAGGACTAGTACAAAAGAAATGATATCTATCCAATGAAGAAGTGACTTAACAGCTGTTTCTGAAAATAGAGTAGGAGGGTGAGCTTAGGGCAAAGATTGAAGCTGAGGGTGAGGGGTGTATGAACAGCGATTTAAAGTGAGCAAGTTAACCCAACAAGGATTAAGTGGTATTCATTTTCACCTCATGGTCATAATAAGCAACTTGGATGAACACACACGTCATTGAGTCTAGTGACTCTTCTAAGATGGCACAGATGTTTGGCAGTACATAGAAAATGGAGGGCAGATCTATTTTCTGACTTTTTTTCCTATTGAGAGTTTTAACTCAGTGCTTAATGATGCTTCATGAATTTCCTCAAGGCTTTTTAGTACCTGTGAAGGAGTCAGAAAGTGATAGGTTTGGTTCTATGCACTAGGTCAACTTTAGCCACAAAGGAGAAAGAAGGAAGGAAAAAGACTTGGAGAAATAGAGAAAAAGTTTGTGTGTGTGTGTGTGTGTGTGTGTGTGTGTGTGTGTAGGGTGTATGGGATAGGGTTGTTGAAATAGATTCCTGTACATATTTATATATAAGAAGGGATTTGGTTTTTCCTTGCTGAGGAAGAACATAAATAGTGCTACAGATGTTATTTGGGAAAGAAGAAAAGAGCTGAAATTGTGTTCAAATAGACCTTTGGAGTGGGCAGGGGACTCATATCCTGAAATAAAAATTCAATAAGAAATAGATCTATGCTTATGTTCTTAGATCTGGGGAATTATGGTGATTTACTAATGCACTCTATTGCCATGACATCTTTATGAAGTCACTTTAAGCTTTCCTATATTTTTAATTAGAAGTCATTTAGCCAATGCCTCTGCTCCTTGGCAGCAGTGGACTTAAATGGCTACGGAATAAAAAATGAATAATGAACGTTGCCCTCCCCTCTAAATACCCCACATTGACCAAGGAGAGGTGATCACTCTCTGTATGCCAAGGATTTTTCTGAAGTGGAATTTGGAGAAATGGAGTTTCACACTCCATCTCCCAGTCTTCCTTATGTTTTGACACAGGTCCCAATATAGTGCTTTGTACTTTCTTAGTAAAGTGTTTGTTTTTTCATTGTTCAGTCCACTCAGCGACTGTGGTCAGTGAATTCTGATGGCTTTGAATAAAAAGATGGATAATCCCAAGTCAGGAGAGCAACTTTAAGAGTCCATTTTTTGGAGAGCTTTTACTTAAATCCACTGCTGTCTTAATCTGTATACACTTTAGATGGGAGGAGAGAGACTAGAAGAGAGGACTTTTTGTAGGTACAATTTTGATGCATCCTTTCCCTGTAATCTAACAAATCTTTACCTTTGACTTTCCCTATAAATTATCAAAGTCTAGTCAATACAAGGTATATTAGTTTGTTAGGGCTCCCATAACAAGATGCCATAAGCTGAATAGCTTATAAATACCAAATGAATTTTCTCACAATTTTGGAGGCTAGAATTCTGAGATCAAGATATCAGTAGGATCACTTCCTTCTGAGTCTTCTCCCCTTGGCTTGTAGATGGCTGCCTTCTCCCTGTGTCTTCACATGGTCTTCCCATTGTATGTTCTTTGTCCTAATCACTTCTTAGAGTTTTACTGGATTATGGCCCACTCTAGTGACCTCATTTTTACTTATTGCTTCTTGAAAGACTCTTGTCTCCGACTATAGTCACATTCATTCACTGTAGATATTGGGGGAGTGGAAACACAATTCAGCCCATAACACAAGGCAAACATTTGACCAGGAATAAAGCCTGGACATTAAGGAGCAGACTAATGAGAAATGAAACTTATGTTTTATCAATGTTGTATCATTTGCTTTCCTGAACTCCCAGGACTAAGCCTCTCTTATCACCATGGGAATTAGGAAGGATATAAAAGACTATTCTCGGGGCGCCTGGGTGGCTCAGTCCGTTAAGCGTCCGACTTTGGCTCAGGTCACGATCTCGCGGTCTGCGGGTTCGAGCCCCGCGTCGGGCTCTGGGCTGATGGCTCAGAGCCTGGAGCCTGCTTCCGATTCTGTGTTTCCCTCTCTCTCTGCCCCTCCCCCGTTCATGCTGTGTCTCTCTCTGTCTGAAAAATAAATAAACGTTAAAAAAAAAAATTAAAAAAAAAAAAGACTATTCTCTACAAACTCTTCCCTTTAATTTACTGCCCACTTTCTGTGAGATTTTCCTTGTTGGTATACTGAATCCCACTAGGGAGAATTTTAGTTGGGTTGCCCTGTTGGTGGTCAAATTGTGCTCTTTACAAATGCAACCTAAGAGCCAGGCCCATCTGGGAGGAGGGGCTACCGTCTACTTAGGGCTTCATCCACTCAGAGGGGCCAGTTTTTCTGATATACCCACCTCAAAGGGGACCCATTATATTCTCACAAAATTGTCATTTAATCTGTGTTTGGAGGTTTACTTTTTTTTTTTTTTTTTTTTTTTTTTTTTTGCCTTCTGGCTGTATCACATATAGAAGAGAAAAAAATGATTATTTTGTTCAGGAAATTTCATGAAGCCATGCTCAGTGACGCTTCAAGCAGGTCTGTGAAGAGCTGTGTAACTGAAGCACAGGAGAGGAAATTTTCAGGGTGAGCATGATAAAAAAGCTTCCTACTCAAAGTCAGGAAGTTGGGGTTCCTGAAGAGGGCCAAGCTGCCACTCATCTCTCTGATGGTCTGCTCAGCTGCTTGATTCCTCAGCTGCAGAATACTGGGATTATTTTGCTTGCTTTATCATTTTTATTCATTTAAAAAAAAATTTTTTTTAACGTTTATTTATTTTTGAGACAGAGAGTGACAAAGCATGAACGGGGGAGGGTCAGAGAGAGGGAGACACAGAATCTGAAACAGGCTCCAGGCTCCGAGCTGTCAGCACAGAGCCCGACGCGGGGCTCGAACTCACGGACCGCGAGATCGTGACCTGAGCCGAAGTCGGCCGCTTAACCGACTGAGCCACCCAGGCGCCCCTCATTTTTTAAATAGATACTGAAGACACAATATATTCAAAATTTCTAAATCTTATGTTCAAAATTCGAAACATATGAAAAACTGTGCCATTCTCTGTCTTCAGAGAGGCAGAGACTTGCTACTTAAAGTGTGGTCCATGTGTCAGCAGCATCACTTTGTGAGAAATGTAGAATCTCCGATCCTACTCCCGACCTATAGGATCAGAACTGCATTTTAACAAAACCCAGGCGATCCTTGTACACATAAAAAAATGACAGCTGTTGTAGATGCGTAGGTGTAAACATTTTGAATCTGAGTCTCAGCTCTAGCACTTTCTCAACACCAATGCAGGAAGGCAGCCTAAATTCAACCTTATCTTATTAGCATCCTTGTCTTAGGGTTGCCTGAAATCCATAAAGCCCACAGCCACATAGGTGGAGTTAACAGATCCAGCAAGTATGTTATTTATATTTAAGATCAACATAATTGGTTTCACGAGCTTTGTTGCGTACAGTTAATCTAAGCAACTGTGGGAATAGCAACCCTACCACCAACTGAAAGAATAGAATAGACAAACTGGTCCTGTAAAGTATACCACTACAGGGAAACTGTCCCACTGATTGTTCTTGCTCACTTGATGGTGTGTGTGTGTGTGTGTGTGTGTGTGTGTGTGAAGAGGGGATACTGTCTTACTTTACTTCTAATGTTTAAAGGTGGATAATACTGAAAGGTTGAGTTTCTGTTTGGAGGCTCTAGAGCTCACTCTGATGAGAATTCTCATATAATATCCAATCCATTTCTACAAGGGGGAAAAAGATCATTGTGGGACACCCCCTAGAAGTTAGGGTACCATAGCCTTTCTTCTACCCCAAACAAATATGTACGTATTGTGATATG